>NC_058406.1:117574745-117646571 GCF_002201575.2 Neomonachus schauinslandi | reverse complement strand
ATGATCCCGGAGTCCCGGGATCGAGTCCCGCATCGGGCTCCCTGCTCGGCGGGGAGTCTGCTTCTCCCTCTGACCCGCCCCCCTCTCATGCTCTATCTCATTCTCTCTCTCTCAAATAAATAAATAAAATCTTAAAAAAAATATTTAAACTAAAAATGAGTGTGAAGTAACTGGCACGCCCAGACATCCATTCCTGGCAAGAGCAGTACCTGTGCCCCACACTCTTGCAAACCTGGGTTACTCAGAGTTGGACCAAGTGGAGGATCAATAGTTTCAATTAACCTGAACTCAGCTGTGCATTCACAGTGGCCATAAGTGCCTTTGAAAGCCTTGCCTGCCTCCCTTGCTTGGTCATGATCCCCTTAACTGTATTTCCTCTCACCCTTGGCAGAACCATTTGTGCTGTAGTAAAAGCAAGGCCCTACACGAATCTGGCATTGAAGCAAATGGCATTCTTCAAACTCACTGGGTTTTTGTTTGGTTGATTGGAGTTTTGGTTTGCCACCTCAGTGCATATTTCTGCTGTTGTCATAATCTTTCCCAGTCAACAATTTGTTTGTATTTAGGATAAGTGTACTGCATAATTTTCATCACTCTTTTTTCACAACTTAATTTTTTGATTGATCTCTGTAGCTTATAAATGGCTACACCCACTATTACTACAGTTCCATTTCAGAGGTCATCAGAGGTCTACACACATAGGTCCCCATATTGCTGCCAGATATCCCTCCTTTCCTCTCCCTGAAATGCATCCACAATGAGGCACTGAGCTTATTATCTTGTAAGGGCCTGAGCACTTCTCTGCATCTCCCTTTAAACATGGGATATGGAATTTTCTCACTCACTGAAGTATCCCCAGCATGAACGCAGAAAGAAAATGTTTGTAAACGGCATAAAGGAAGAAATCATTATTTTCGCACGTGAGAAAAACAATGTCAGATTAGACATTGACCCAAAACTCCAGACATTACCCAAAATTCCAACCAACCAAACAAAAAACCCAGTGAGTTTGAAGAATGCCATTTGCTTCAATGCCAGATTCGTGTAGGGCCTTGCTTTTACTACAGCACAAATGGTTCTGCCAAGGGTGAGAGGAAATACAATTAAGGGGATCATGACCAAGCAAGGGAGTCAGGCAAGGCTTTAAAATGATGGTGACTTTTCAGTTGGACCTTAAACCACATGTAGGCTTCTATAGGCAAAGATAAGGCAAAACTCTTAGGGAGGAGGACAACCTAAGCCAGGAGAAAGAGGAAAAGCCAGAGTTGGATTTAGGAAACATCAGGAAGCCTTGGTTCTCTGTAGCAGAGAATTCATGTTGGCAAATAGTTGATATTAAGGTTGAAAAGGAGGTTTCTGATATATTGTGGCTCATCTTAAATTTAATAGAAATTGAGGTCACCGAGGATAAGCTATAAATATATGAATAAACATGTATATTCATAAAATATTCCTTTAATAAAAGTGAAAGTTTCATCCAATAAATTTGAAGAATAGAGAAATTTAGTCCACAAATATCATTCATATTATCCTTAATAAATCCCAAAACTATGATAGGTATTTAGTTACACATTTTTATTCAGTATTTTCCCACACATACATTATATTACAGATTGTAAATCTTCTCTGGATTTTTATGCTACACTTCTTAATTCAAAAAGAATTTTCCAACATTCTTTTATTTTTAATTTATCCCTTATTATAGCAGCATAATAACTCAATGAATGGACACATCACAGTTTCCTTATTACTCTGTTGTTGAATATTTAGGTTGTTTTATAAAAAAAAAACAAACAACTTTTGGAGGCCACTGGGTGGCTCAGTTGGTAAGCATCCAACTCTTGATTTCATCTCAGGTCATGATCTCAGGGGCGTGGGATGGAGCCCCACGTCGGGATCTGTGCTCAGCCGGGAGTCTGCTTGAAGATTCTCTCCTCTCTTCGCCTCTCCCCCTGTTTGCTCTCTCTCTCTCTCTCAAATAAATACATCTTAAAAAAAGAGATTCTCTCTCTTTTTCCCCTCTCCCTCTGCCCCTCCCCACTGCTTACATGCACACTCTTGCGTGCTCTGTCTCAGAAAGAAATAAGTAAAAAATAAATAAATAAATAAGCTTTTCCATTAAAAATAACACTTTAATTAATTTTTTATTTCTACAATTTCCCCCCATATTTGAGATTGTTTTCCTTGGTGTGATTGCTAGGTACAAGGCTTTACTTATTTTAGCCTAGCCTTGTATGTCTCTTTATATAATACATATATTTCCCTAGGTCTGTGATATTTGCCAAAAATATTTTGCTCAGATGACTTTTGCTCTTTTCAAAAACATACAAGAACAATTTACATTTTGAAAGTTTGAAAACACCATCTTTACCCGGAGTCCTTCATGGATATCTTAATAATTGTATTAATTTACATCTTAGTTATTAATTTACTTGATTATTCTATTTTTAATCCTTTCTAATAACTTATGTGGTAGTGTAGACTCGAATCAAAGAGCTCCCTGCTTGAGACTCAAATCTACTCTTTGCTAGATATGTGCCTTTGGGAAATTTATTTAACTCCCAAGTTAAGCCCAATTTTCAAGTTTCTAAATTAGATTACTATTACCTAACAAATAGTTGTGAGGATTAAATGAGGTCCTGAATATTAAAATTAGATATCATTAGTAATACTTACTTCACATTTCCTAAATATATTTGTAATTTACCATCGAAATCACTAACAAGTATTTGTTGATTATATGCCTTATGTTAAGTGTTGTGTTCTGTAAGCTCTCAATGACATCAGTCAGACACAATCTAAGAACACGCGTTAGTAATGAACAGTATGTAGACAGACAACGCGTGACTTCAATGTCTGGCAATTTGAGGGATTAAAAATATAAAAATTCTCCTGCCATAAACCACCTAGAAATTCTGGAGTTTATAGAAAAGGAAACTAAATCCACAGGGGCCCCAAATAAAGGTAATACCAAAATTGAAATTCTTCGCTCCGGGAGGATGTTGTTTCCCTTGGTGACGAAAGGCTTTGGGTTTAGACTCATTAGGAGATAGGGAATGCCCAGTGGGCCTAAAAGAGGTACAGTGTTGGGATGAAACCCCAACATAAAGTTCAGAATTCTTGGACGTCTTATATCTTAAAGAGTAGAACAGGGAAATAAAGGGCTGCCACATAAGAAGATGAAAGCTCTCCTTGGCCTGAGCATGGAGATGAGATAGGAAGAAATAAATTAGCTAAGATATGGGTAAGAACTTATACTGTCTGCTTGATCTTGAAGATCCTGTACGGCAAATTGACATTTAAAAAATTAAAAACCATTCCAAGTTGGAAATAACCTTCAAACATGAGACTGAAACAAGGAAAATCTGCCTCCCAGAAAACATCCTCAAGCCAAGCCCATCTGAATGTGAGTTTACAATACATAATTACAACACACAAGGAAACAATTCACCATGAGTGAGCATCATCAGACATAGTAAACAATTGCATTTGATTCTTAGGAACTTCAACTAGAAGTTCAGATAGAAACCATGAAAGAAAACATTTTAAAATAATTGAAGGCCTAAAATATGGAATTAAAACAAGAAAGGAACAAGATGCCATAAAAAAAGCAAACAAATTTTCCCCAACATTTTGTTATGAGAATTTTCAAACATAGAGAAAAGTTGAAAGAATTTTACAGTGAATATCTAAAACTATACTATTATAAACATTTTGTTACATTTGCTTTAAAACATGTCTATCCAGCAATTTATCTCGTTTCTTGATGTTTTCAATTGAGTTGCAGATATTTTCATGCCTAAATAATCCAGCATACATACTATTAGCCATAGATGTTAACTATATTGCAAAAAAAAACACATTAACTATATTCATTCTTGTAAATAACATTAACTATATTGTAAGTGAAAATATTTATGGTTCTTTGAAGTAAAATGTACATTTAGTGGAATTAATAAATTTTAAATGACATATTTGATACTTTTTGACAAATGCATACATCTGGGGAACTCAAACTCCTACCAAGATATAGAATATTTCCTTTACTTCATACACCTCTCAATCATAGCCCCACCTTGAACCCCAGCCCTAGAGGCAACCACTGTTCTGCTTTTACCCTATAGATAAATTTTACTTATTCTAAAATATCATATATGTGGAATCTTATGGTATGTACTCTTTAATGTGGATTACTTTTATAATATTTTTGAGATTTCATTTGTATTGATGATACCATCATTCCACTGTATAAACATAGCAAAATTTATTTATCTACTTTTCTGTTGATGAGCATAGGGTTGTTTCTAGATTGGTTATTATGAGTAAAATTGCTATGAACATTCTTGTACAAGTCTTTTTGTGGATATATATTTTCATTTCTTTTGGGCAAATATGTAGGAGCAGAAGTGCTGGGTCATAGGGCAAGTGTTCTTTTAGTTTTATATGAAACTTTCAGACCTTCTCCTAAAACACATTTCCATAGAGTATGTGGAGACATGATAATGTGAATAAAAAGTTTAAAATATGTCTAGTAGAAGTTCCAGAGAAATTGGAGAGAATTGGAAAAAACAGCTTTTAAGGTGTGATTTTTGGGATAAATTTCTGAACAACACAGATTTCCATATTCAGCAACCATAATGAATCTCAAACAAGATAAAAAACACTACACATGGTCAAATCTAGGAAAAATGTATAGCCTCAAAGATAAAAAGAAACATTTTAAGAGCAAAGAGGAGACAACAAAACAAACTGATGGATGACTTACAGGCATTAATAAAAGAAACTTGTAAATAATGGAATATTGTTAAAACATTAAGAGAAAGTAATAGTCCAATTAGAATTTTGCACCAGCTAAACTTTTTATTTATTTATTTACAGATTTTATTTATTTATTTATTTGAAAGACAGAGAGAGAGAGACTGAGAGAGCAGGAGTGGGAGGAGAGGGAGAAGCAGACTCCCCGCTGAACAGGGAGCCCAATGTGGGGCCTGATCCCAGGACCCTGAGACCATGACCTGAGCCGAAGGCAGATGCTCAACCGACTGAGCCACCCAGGTGCCCTGCACCAGCTAAACTTTCATCAAAAGATGACTATGGGGCGCCTGGGTGGCTCAGTCTGTTGAGTGTCTGCCTTTCGCTCAGGTCATGATCCCAGGGACCTGGAATGGAGTCCGGCATCGGGCTTCCTGCTCAGCAGGCATTACTAGAGAACATTATTTGAAGAAGAAAATTGGAACCAGAAGAAAGGATTGATGAGCAAATAACTTGATAACTGAGCAAATCAAGCCTTTATAGTATAATATCATAAATATCCTAATGGTTTAGACTATGGACTCTTAACTCAGAACCACAGACTAGATTTGAATCCTGTTTCTGTCTGCATTCTAATCTGGAAGTTCCATATCGTGGCAGAAGTGATATTGTGCAGTTCTAGACCCAGCCCTTTAAGGTCTAAATATTTCTGCTTCTATTTTTGAGGAGCCCAGCTGCCATGCTATGAGGAAGCTCTTGCTATCCTACTGGACAGAGAGGCTGCTTGAAGAAGCTATGGAGGGAGATATACCACATGGAGGAGATGCCAGGCTTCTTCGACCTTCCAGCCCAAGAGCGTCACCATCCTTTGTCACATGGGAGAGAAGAAACACAGGCCACCCACAGAATCAAGTTCAATCATCAGTTTTTGTTTTAAGCCATTAAGTTTTGGGGGGGAGGTTTGTTACACAGCAATGGATAACCGAAACACTCAGGTAGTTTGTAGTTGTGTGTTCTTCATTGAGAGACTATGAAATGCTAAGAAACGATGTGAAGAATTGTATGAGGACAGGCTTTCACTCACACACCTAATGTTATCTTTATTCCCCTTGAATATCTATCCAATTTTAATTTTATTCTGCTTCTAACAGGCTTATTCCCATACCTGCGTTTATTTTTAAACATACAAATCCCCAATTTTCAGTCCGGAATGATTTTGTTTTATGCCTACCTGGATTAGTGTGATCTTTGGGGGAAAATTTCTATTCAGAGAGCCTAAGAACAATTAGATTGCTTATGATTTCTAGCCATGCAATGTTTTTCGAGGAATATTCAGCACAGTGCCTTCACAGCATTTATTGGGAATAAACTCGTTAAGATCTAATGATGATCTCTTTAAAATATATATTTGGTAGAACCTGAAGTTTAGGGGGACCAATATAATGGCAGTATAATTGCTAAGTCACTGCGAAGACATTGCTTTATTTAACGTGTGCAATTTTGTGCAAGCCAAGCGGAACTAATCAAAATACTGAAGGTAGGTTCTTGCTGCCACCACTCCCCCAACATCTACCTAGCTGTTTACCAAAAATACGACTTTATATATTGTGAGTGAATTGGATTTTTTTTTCTAATAATAAACTGTGGCTGAAATTAAGCAATAATTTCTTCTAAAGAGAACTATTGGTGATGTTTTCAGCTATCAAGTTTTTATTGCATCTGCCTCCAGTCCATTGGGGTAACACAGACAGAGGCTTAAGCAACCCCATCATCTTTTAACCCATTTTTGACACTTACCTGTTTGTCGCACGCAATAGGATCTCTGTGGGCATATATCAGAGCCTCCATGGGAGGTGTGGTCTGGCTTCCTCTGACATCACTCCTCTGGGTCTGCTCCTCCCAACTGGGATTGACCCTACATGGGTGCATGGAGATGGAGAGAGGTAGCCCCACTGACTCTTTGTTGCCTGTCACCCTCTTGCTGAACTTTCTCCCAGATGCACAGTGCTTGCCCTGACCCCTTAAAGGCTTCCATTCAGATTCTCCCTCTCAGTCTTTTCTTTTCCAGAATATTGTTTGCCCTTCCCCTCAAATTCAGCTGTCCTGTTTTCTTTCTTTCAGAACTGTGTTCCCTGATGGTGGGCAGTACTCTGAGATCATGACCTGATACAAGATAACGTGTTGACCCAAATGAGTGTCCCTGAGGATGGATTTTTTTTTTTTTAGGCCACTGGAAAAATAGTTTTAGACAGAAGTCTACTTTTATTCTCTTAAACTAAAACCAAATTATTGGTAGTTTCATAAAGTAGAACTACCTTTGCTTACAGACAGACTTGTCTGGAGCGTTGGGAATTTCATTAGTTCTGAGTCTCTGGAACACAGCAGTGATCCCAGAGGTAAGAGAAAAAGCTGAGCAACAGTGAGAAAGTCTGTCAAAATCACCTTGTTCTTTCGTCTATATCAGGCAGAGAAACGCCTTCAGAACCAGGGATGGAGAGATGTAGGCTGAGGTACGTAATTACGGAGTAGAATAGCAGCTGTAAGGCCCAAATAAGAGCAGAGCCAAGTGGAAGGAAGACCAGGGAGACAGAGGAGATGTGGCAGGCTGAGATCCTAGTGTAGAGGCCTCATTAAATTGCAAGTTCAATGATGACACGGTTCTATTCATGTTAAAGGCAGAGGTCCAGTTATATTAATAAGGATTGCTCCACCTCCTCGAAAAGATGGGTTAGCATTTCCGTCTCCTTTGTTTAAAAAGGTAACAAAGTGTAATACTTTTTAAAATGGTTAACACAAACAAATTTGCTGATAAAAGAGGTAGAATTTGAATTCTTTGGGAAAGGGACTGATTTAGAACAGATGACTCCCTAAAAATGCTAAGACAATGCAGGTGCACACACACACACACAACATACACACACCAATCCACATTCAAACAAAGACAGATAACTGCTGGATCTTGAGTATTCCATTTGGATCAGCTCCATTTATCTTTCCATTCATTGATCTTGGGGATGATACCGCTTTCACTTCCAATTCACAAAGTTTCTATTGATTCTCTTTAACTCACTGCCACCAGTTTGTGCTACAGGAGTACTTTTATCCTGCCCTTCCCATCCTAGGGTCACATGTAGGCCACCTAGCTGGGTCTTTGGCCACTGTCTGCCCAGATGTGTTAGTGGAAGGGGCCATGACTCTATGTCATGCTTGATACAATGGGATAAGATGCACCTAGTCCCTGTGGGTGCCAGCCAGTTGGCCTGGGTGAGGCAGGGTGGGAGGGGCTGGCTCAGAGGAAGAAGCAGTGGAGAAAGCCAGCAAGAGCCAGAGCTAAAGACACAGGGCTAAGGCTTTAATGAACATGGGTATTTTTATTTTATGGCTTTATTTTCCCTCTTCAGAAATAATGAGTATTCAGCATCATTGATGTCATGTAAGTTAAGGAGGTTGGAGGGCAGGTAAGAAATCTTGTGTTCACACTGTTACATTTTTCTTTTTAACCACTGGTATGGGTATGTACATTTAATAATGAACTGTTGGGGAAATTGCTATGATAATCTTAAACAAGAGAGTCATTATACAGAAATTATTGTGTATTTTTCTACAAATGATCATCTTGATTTGAAATAGGCTAATCAGCTGAATTTAGTGATATATTTGTTCTTTGTAGTATATCTCTGAGACCCGTAGGGAAGAAAAATGACATATTTTAATGGAGCCTGAATGTTTTGAAAATGGTGCCGTCACATCCCTTGGGGGTGGGAGGCGGGGCTGCACCTGCCGGGCTGTGAACCCTCCACCCTTAGATAGATTTATCAGTCCTCGCTGAGAACTGCCAGCTCAAGCTCAGTTAGAGCCTATCAGTTTCTTAGCCCATGAAAAGGCAATTTTGTCTAAAACCTTAGAGTCTATAGACTTTGAAACGGAAAGAGAAGTCATGCCAAAGGCTGCATTTTACTTAAACATTTTCTTAAAGCCCAAGTTTCAAAACCAACTAACTCTAGAAAAAGACAATGCTATCTGAGACCTTTAACAAATATATTATTTTTCTTCCAAATAAAGAACAAATTGAATTTTTAATATCTTAAGCTAACAGGTATTATTTCTTATATTACAATGTTACAGCTAGTAGCATTAGTAACCATGAAAGAAAACGTGAGATTAATTTCTGGTATGTGCTTGGAAGTCTTCCCTAATCTTTGCCCCATGGCTGTTGGTGAGAGAAGTGAGATTTTTATATGTATGTATTCTCTGTTGGAGCAGTTGTGTCTAAGACGACATTCCCATACCTCTTAGTGGGATGACTTTGCTACGAAGGAGGAATAAAACTACGCTTGCTCATCTGTTGCATGAAGTTATATATTAAACCTTTGCTTTGAGATTATCTGTGGGAAACTCAATCAACAGAGACCATTTTAAAAGAACCTTGGCAGAGAAAAGTCATACCTGTTGGATCTCTGGGGTGCTTTCAATCCTGTTTGCTCAGCACATTTGTCTTAAACTGCCTTTCGTTAAATTTTGTCTTATTTTAGTTTGTTTAAAATTTTATTTCCTATTCAATAGTTTTCATACACACAGATAAAATATATTTTACCTTTGTATTATTTTCTTCTACTTAATGGCTCTTAACCTTTATCATAACCTTGACTTTTGTTGTATACAAACGTTTTCAATTGACCTAATAATCAGAAATATGAGCATCATTCCTCAGGCTTTATTGGAAAGCTATGAGAACTGTTACTCCAGGTCATACCTATATATATTTAATAAGGAAATGAAAAATATCACTTGGGAGTTGACTTGGATATTTTATCTCCTGATATATGCCAGCTTGTGTGGCATGGTTGAATATCTGATGTGATTTTGAAGATATGAAAGGAACCATTTAGATCTTTACCAATGGAAATTTTTATTATTAATTATTGCTATTTTAATTAATAACTCATACCAATAAATTTAATAAATAATAAAAATTTCGATTATTGAAAGCTAATGACAGATGATCTCCACACCTACAGGGTCTCAATGAGCTTGACTGGGTGTGATTGGTTATGTTACTGTCAATGTAGGGCCTTTTAAGTTATTTCTTCACAAATAGGATCAAATGCCCTCAGAACAAAGACTTACTTTTATTCAGTGGTTTACATTTTATGTTCTGTTACAGGATGTATTTTGTATTTTAGTATTAGTAGACTATGAGAAGATACTTGCAATAGGTATTTTTAAAATTTTTATTAAGAGCTATTATTGAAAGGTTACCATGTACTACTATGGGAAATGAAGTATCTTCCTACCTACAAAGAAGCTAAAATTATACTTGGAAATAAACCAAGTCAATAATACTTGGGAAGTGACAAAGTAAGCATATGTACAACGTGGTATGGAGTCAGCCAGAAGGGGCCTTGGGTTGTCCAAGAAGCCTTCCCCAGGGAGAAGACATTTCATATGAGGTTCTGAAGAGTGAGTAAAAAGGAGCCATGTGAAGAAAGTGGAGTATGAGTAAAATCGAGAGAAAGGAATTACCGGTTGTGTGTTTGGGGGGGAGTGGGTGATGAATATAGAGTATTAATGAGAAAGTGGTGAGAAATAAGGCTGGAGAGAGCAGGGACAAGACCCCAAGAGAAAAGTCTTCTTTTGGCATCATTGCATGTTAAATGCTGCCCGGAAGACATGCCTCACAGAGAAACAAGAATTTAATAGCGATGGTTATTCCTAAGAATCTGCTGCCATTTATTCATTCATTCAACAAATATGTATTAAATTTTTATTAAATCTCTGGAACTCCGCTTAGTCCTAGACATATGGCAGGGACAGATCTTGACACTGTCCTCATTCTCTTGGGGTTATAGCCTACTCTGGGAAACTAACACTAAACCCCAAATCATACAGTGCTTTGACCTGGAAGTAGGTACACCGGAAGTGAGTGTGTGGGGTTTCATGTATTTAAGGAGCGCAGAGAGACCAGTATGGCTGAGATGGGGCTCGAAGGAGCGAGGAGAGTGGGGGTCAAATGGAATCAGGAAGAAATGGCAGGAAATGAGGCTGAGGCGCAGAGGGTGCAAGGTCGTTGTTCTTTATCATCTGAAGAGCAATGGGAGGTCTCTGAGGCGTTAAAGCAGAGATCGATCTGATCTACCTCCTGCAAAGTTTCCTGGGAGGACAGATGGCAAGAGTGGATGCCAAGGTTGAGCCGACTTCTACATGTTAGGTGATACCATTGTTATCAGTAGGGACAAACTCTGAGCTGCTCTTATGATTGGTTGGTAGAGTTGTTATCCACACTCTAGCCAAACCAGCTTATGACCAAAGGCCTGACTTTATGGGATGGCTATGGTCTGTGGTAAGGACAGAGTAAGGTTAAATGGCTTAAGAAAGATAGATCCTGCCACCTGGCCCTTATTAGCAGGATATTCTATTCAACTGAGCCAACTTGGAGGTGGACACCTATAGTATCAGCCAACAAGTGTGCAAGTCTTAACTTTGATGATGAAACTAAAAGCAGATTTTAAATCAGACATGGCTAGGGTCACTGCCTTTTGCACGAGCACTCTAAGTACTCATTGATACCAACACTTTTTGTAAAAAGAAATTAGGCTAATTGTGCCATCTTTTGAGTTCCTTTCAAAACACGAGGAACTTCATTTTTAACTTTATTTTCTTTCATGTACAGAAACCCTAGTTTAAAACCTTAAATCATCTCTCTCTTGCCTTGTACATTAGAGATGATTCCCCACAGGTAAGACAAAATTTTATCCTAAAGAATGGTGTGCAATTCATCCTGACATTCTTATTTAGCTCTGCTGTCTTTCTTCCTGCTTTTATCTGTTAAGAGTGTATATGTCATAATATCTTAATCCCCAGTTGGATCCCTGTCAACCGAAGTAACTCTTTTGAACTAACCAGAACTTCTTGGAATCACAAGCAGATTTAGAAATATGGGCTTTATCTTCCATGTGCTGTTGTTGGGCTTATACTCATCAAATACCTCAGACTTTGCAATATGATCAGGCTGAATAAATACATCCCAAACTGAATATGTGCAAAATTATTCAAATGTATGAATATGTATATATGTAGATCTATAAAGGCAGTTGGATTAAACTGTGAACACACTCTAGGAATCTTAACAGATGAACACATGTCAAAGGGACATGTCTTACTTTTTTCAATGTAATACATTTTTGAGTTATATATTTTATATGAATTTTTCCAACCTATAATTAATATTAATTCAATGACTTTTTGCAATTGAAGAATCCTGTCAGTTCTTTTATTCACTCAAGCAAACATTTATCAAGTGTTGTTATGGACAGGAGCTACGCTATTATTCTAATCAAAGCCCAATTATTCAAATATTACTTATCTAATTTTAGGATTAAACAGAGCTTTTATTCCTCCTCCTTTCTTCTCTGCTTGCTTTTTGAACATGTAATTGTTCATTGTTCTTTAGCATCTCTGCCAGATGATGGACAGGAGGAAAAAAAAGGAAATAAAAATCCAATCAAGTGACTCTGCTACTTGTGTGCAAATTTGGTAGGAAAGGACATTGTAACTGGGTTTTTGTTTTTTATTTTTGTTTTCGTTTTTTTTGTTGTTGTTGTTCTCTCCTTCTTATGAGTTTTTAGTAAGTTTGTCTCTGACTCAGTAAATGTTTCAGCAACATTTAGATTTCTACTGTCCTTCCCCCCCCATTATCATCTAATATTTTGACTAATTGAGACTTGCCTAAATTCAAATTTACATTTTGGATTGTAGCAGGATTATATGATTTTAACCAAATTACCTGGATTGAGGTATGGTGAGGCCAGATGCAGACCAAGGGAGAAACACCAGGAAGAGGTTTAGGGCTTGTCAGGTGCACAGTTCCCTGTGGAGAACACAGCACCTGCTGGGAAGCATTGAGGTAGGGGGTGGGGGTGTGGGAAATGTAGGCAGGAGCCTTTACTGCAGTTTCTGCAGGAAGGAGCAGGTGAGGCAGGACAAGCATGCATAGGATTGGCCAGTGTAAATCATTTAAGTGAGCTCTGGGGCCTCCGGGTGTCCCTGGTTGTCTGGTACCTACCTTGGGGTGATTAGGACAGCTGTGTGAATGGCCTGGACTGTGAGAGCCCAGTAAAGGAGGTGGACGGGGATGTGGACTTAGTGGGCTCAAGAAGAACTGGTCGGCCTTTGGTCAAGATCTCAAATGTGGGTTAAGACAGAAGTTTAAAAAAACATTACAAACAAAGCAACCTGACACTATTACATATACATATTAAGATACTTTTAAGATTTCTTGACAATATCTACTCCTCACCGTTGCCTCCCGAGTCATGGACATCCCATCTCTGGCTTGTAACTGACTTCCGTCCAGCATGGGAGCCATTCACTGCGGGCCCACGTGGGGACCATTTCTCCGCATTGCAGCCAGAATAAGCTTCAGCGATGTTAAGTCTACGCCCTCTACCTCCACCCTAACTCCGATTCTTGCAGGAAACATGTCATGACTTCCCAAAGCTCTCATGCGGCCCGGTAGGGCTGGAGGTATGTCCCCACCCTTGCTGGTTCATCCCCTGTGGCTTCTACGCCACCTGCTTTGGCCTTCTCTCTGCACATTTGCAATACTTTTCACGGGCTCTCCCTTCCCCCCACCCCCGCCCAATATTCACCGACTGAATTTCATTAGATCGAATACACCACGGATTGTAAGAAACGCCATTTTTTTCCCAAGAGAGGAAAAGAGCTGGCAATTACAAGATGACTCAGTATCTTAATAACTCTGGATCATGCAACATTAGACTTCCTCAGCCTATGTTTGCACTAAAACTTCTTGCATTGGAAGGGATTGGGTGGTGTTTGCTCCCCTTAGCGACATCACTTGGTGCATGGTGAGCCACCTTTCCCATGTTCCTCAGTAACAAAACCTACCCCCGCTTCAGCCACTTGGGAGTATCTTCCTTCCGTATGTTGCTAAGTGCATTTTGGTTGTTGCTTTTCCAGAAAACATGAAGTTGTCGTCATTCCTCCAAAAAGAAATATTTGTTCCACTGCTATGAAACCCAGCGCTCCTTGTTTCCATATCTTTCTGAGTTCAAAGAACCTTCATTTTGATGGCAAACCCAAAACATTTTAAAACAGTTTGACAACACCTGTCAAAACAACAATGTGGCTAACTCAAATGAAAAAAGGACAGTGTGAACAGCCATGACCAAGTTCATGCACAAATGGGCAAAGACAATAATGTCACAACAGGCTCTTTTCTGTTTTTTTTCCCACTGGAACCCATCCTCTCAAAACTATTGTTCCATGATTTTCTCCTTACGTGTCCCCTTTCATTCCTGATAATTAAAAGTATTTTTTCATGCCACAGCTTCACAAGATCTACTTGATGCCAGCCAGCTTGTTATTTAGTTGCCTGGAAGTTGGGAGTGTTTGCAGACAGGAAAACTTTACTCTGAAATTTTCTCCTGAATGATGTATAAAACTCTTAAATAAGATGATTCTAATTGATGTTTCTCTATGCCAAGAAATGGCTTCTTCTTCTTTTTTTTTTTTTAGAGAGAGCGAGAATGTGCACACATGTGAGTGGTGGTGGGGTGGTGGGCAGTAGGGTGAAGAGGGGCAGATGGAGAGGGAGAGAAAAAATCTTAAGCAGGCTCCATGTCCAGTGTGGAGCCTGACATGGGGTTCGATCCCACAACCCTGAGATCATGACCTGAGCTGAAATCAAGAGTTAGACCCTTAACCAACTGAGCCACGCAGGCGCCCCTAGGAATGTCTTCTTTTTACCTGTTTCTCACTCAAATAAAACATTCCCTATAATCCTATGTTAACTGATTTGAATCCAAAAGAATTGATTTTTTACAGAACCTTTGTATTTGAAAATCTAAATAAATGATGAGAATAAATGATCCCTTTCTATACTAAATGATTTTCCTTTATTTAAAGAAACTATGTTGCCTTTTCCCTAATAGGCTATAATCCATCATTGTCATCATCAGCTTTGTCATTTCTATGGTATCTTACACTTTTCAAAGGATTTTCACATCTGTTATCTCATTATGTGTTTTATGTTCCTACTGTTCCATTTCCACCAGCCAGCCATGACCGTACAATAAATGGTTGAATAAATGAGTGAGTGAGCAAATGAGTAATCATTATGATGTTATACCCACAGTAATCTGGAGAGTCTATTGGCCTATATCATCTTCAGTAGTACCTGCTAAGGACTGGCTTATATTCTACATCTTTATCATACTTGGCAATGGGTTTTTAATCTGATACAGTTTGAGCTGCAAAAGAGGTATGAGTGAAGCCTGTAATTCTTCCAGGGTTTTGTTTTAAAAGCAAGATTTAGATGGATTAGAATGGCAATCACAAATAAGGGCTGAAAACTGTCTTCTGGCTCCTTTCAACTTTCATTGATATTTTTCATCTTGGTGTGGAGAGTTAAGGGCATTTGTTAAATATCTATGAGGTTCCAGGTGACTGTAATGAATGCTTTCATAGATTGTTGTATCTGATCTGGTTACATGTTATTTCTCTCTTGCTAATCCTGTGGGTAGTATTTCTTTCAAAATCTCCTGTTCGCTTACAGAAAGAGTTCTTTTGCTGTTTCTCACAAAGGTATTAATTCTCTCATGGGTGCTTATCAGTCTATTACAAAAATGATCTTAATGTGTGTGCTTATGCGTTTGTTTTCATCTTGGCCAGGGGGATTGCTTTCCATCTGAATTGGCTATTGCTTCAGCATCCTGTTAGTGAAAGGCTAAGGTTCAGCATTTCCGCCTCTAGGTCCTTCCCATTGTCTAAAGTTGCTCTCATTTATTGCTATGGGTTCCCTGCTCTGTGAGACTGATCCGAAAACTGAGAAGTCACCATCTGGGCTGCAGTGGCACTTGCTATGAGCCGTATAACACATCAGCTGCTCCATGGGCCTCTTTTTCCCTTTTGGTTCCCAGGAGGATATTTCCAGAGGCAGAGAAAGACAATGGTCCATTTACCTAATGTACCTTCACCCTCGTGGATATGAATAAGAACGGCAATTGAAAGTTTCCTATGAGTTTGTTTTTTTTCCTTCTGATTGGTTGCTTTCTCAGCAATAGTCATGCAGACAGCTCTATATTAATATCCTGCTTCTATCAAGTATCAGAGTGAGTGGCTATTGATTTCACAGTGCGACTTTGCTGTTCTTGCTTATAAATGTTAGGCTTTGCCTCAACTTGCAACCAAATGGAGAAAATACCAAAGAATAAGTAAAATCACAAGACTTGCAATTAAAAAAAGTGAATTCCCTTAATCTCAGGGTAAATAAACCACTTAGTGCATATTAGTTCCTAATATCTCTAAGGAAAAGGTATGTGATAGTCTTTGTGGAATGTCAAATGCATCAAAAACGTTGACTCTGTCATCATAGCATATGCACATAATGATGTTGTCTGCGATATCAAGCCAGTTCCTGGAGACTTACACTACTGTTTCTCAAATGTTGTTATAAAAAATATTGGTTTGAATACGGTTGGCCAGGACATACTGATTTACTGTGCACTACAAAAAATGTTAAGGATGAGATATTTGGAATGCTGACCTGCTAACATTGTTAGTAGGCTTTTCCTAGAAATTTCTTCCCAATAGGGAAGAAAATAGTAGCTCGAGAATAAATTAAAAATAAAGGTGAAAACAAGTAAGGCCAATTCCATCTTCTGATGCAGAGATTTTCAGTATTTCTATGTGGATAAAGCCCTTGAGGGTTGGCAACTTGTGCTTTAAAATAGTATCTTTTTTTTTTCTATTCCCAAGTATTTAAAATTGGGACTAGTCAATAAATACTAAATATTTTTAATGGAAAATTAGGTTACTTAAGTTTCTCCAAGATCTGGCTTTACATAATTCCATGTGGACTTTCTTCTGCTTCTCCTTGAATTTATTGCTATCAATTTAGAAGAAAACTTTTTCTTAACAGTAGAATTCAATTTTATAACCATGTAATTTGGTTTACCTAAAGCTATTTTTTTTTTGTATGGCTTTATTGCATGTATTTATGTGCTATATTTCTATTCCTGTCTTCATTTATTCCTGATGTTTGTACATTTAGCTTGCTAGGAAATAATCCTATGCTTGTCCCCTTCATTTTTCTATGTG
Organism: Neomonachus schauinslandi; assembly: GCF_002201575.2. NCBI lineage: Eukaryota > Metazoa > Chordata > Mammalia > Carnivora > Phocidae > Neomonachus > Neomonachus schauinslandi. The sequence continues at coordinate 117,629,699 of NC_058406.1, read as the reverse complement.
TACAATTTAGAAAGCAATTCATAAGATTTCACTTACACTATCTATATCAGACACAATTTTACTTTCCACAGATATAATTTTCAGAATGAATTCTTTGTTCAATTGCCAAGAAAATAGTTTCTCTTGGCACAGCTATGATTTTATATATATGTATGTATGTATAAATGTGTATATATGTATATATATTACATTCTTGCACCTGTGTTTAATTTAAAAAGCTTGCCAGAAAAATGACCATTTTAAATAATCCTTACTTTGTTCTAATTAAAGATTGGGAGATTTATCTAATACAGGAGTCCCTACAATTTGATCCTACAGATTTGATTTAACTACAACCAATTCTCAGACAATTCTTATGTTGAAGTAAATGTATTATGATGATATCTGACGAGGTTACCAGAGATTTCAAGTGTATTTGTAAAGATGTCTGAGATCTCTATCTGACTGTCATTGTGTTCCCTGCTGTTAGCCTGTGATGAGTTGGATCTTCAAACCATTTCTAGGTAGGCCCAGTAAAGTGGTACATTTGTAAAAACCACTGTGAAGACTATGCCTTCTCAATAACAGTGATATAATTCTTGCAAATTTCCTTCCTCCAAGGAAATGGCGAGAAATGTTGTTGTCTAATTACATAATAGCGGCAGTCAAATTACCTTCCATACAGTTGCCTGGGTAGGAAAGCATGGAGTCATATTTTGCATTGCATTAGAACCTGACCACAGCCAATTAAAAACTCTAGAACTGCTCTGAAGTATGCCCTGTGTTGGGAATTTGAGGCGAGGGGACAGTGTGACATAGTCATCTAGGAGAAGAAAGATGGCTAGGGTATGAGAGGCCAGTAACATGGGAAGGACAGAGAAGGATAGAGTATTTTGTGCAAAGACATAAAATACTCAAATGTTTAAGCACTATTGATGAGAGCAACTACACACTTGGAACATTCTTCAGCTTCTGCATTCACTTCTTTGGCTGGAGCTACCTATGTAAGATGATCTCACATGTCCCCCGAAAGCCATAAAGTCAAGGCATTTACGCAGTGAATGTTGGGGAAATAACTGTAGGACAGAGAGAATGGAAAAGCCAGGTGAGGGCAGATAGTAGGGCTATTCTGTCAGATGGACTTTGGTATTTCTTTGGATTAGATCACGTGGCTGAGCAGCAATTCTGCTATTATAGGGCTGGCCCGGGACAAGACTAATTCCATGGGGAGAAACAGATTGTGTTTTCTTTTAAGCAGACCAGTGTGTGAAGTAAGTTATCACTCTCAAGTCTCTTGAGACATTGCTTGACTTAATTTTTTTTAAAGATTTATTTTATTTTAGAGAGAGAGAGAGAGCGCACATGTGTGCAAGTGGGAGGAGGGGCAGAAGGAGAGAATCCTCAAGCAGACTCCCATCTGAGCAGGGAGCCTGGATGTGGGTTCAATCTCAGGACCCTGAGATCATGACCTGAGCCAAAGGCAGATTCTCAACCGACTGAGCCACCCAGGTGCCCCAAGATTTATTTTATTTTAGAGAGAGAGAAAGAGACAGAGTGAGTGGGAGGAGGGGTGGCAGGAGAGAATCCTCAAGCAGACTCCCCTCTGAGCAGGGAACCTAGACGTGGGCTCAATCTCACAACCCTGAGATCATGACCTGAGCCGTAACCAAGAGTCAGACGCTTGACCGACTGAGCCACCCAGGTGCCCCTGCTTGACTTAAATTTTAAAATGCCTTATTCAGATTAGTAGCTCATGTGGTCACTTCTTAGTGCTTTAGCCTAATCAACACTTGATTGCCATGAAAAATGTGTCCTGGTTGTTCGGGAATATCTCTTTCCAGTAAATTGATATTTTTAGTCTACTAAATAGTCTTTAAAATTTTTTTTCCCATAGAATAAAAAGGGTCCTTGAACATACTTCCAAACATCAATCTCTTCCATTGTTTCATTACAGCAGTGACTTTCAATCCCACTTCCTCCAGGGAAAAGTTGGGCTCCTTAGTTTCTATAATGTTTTTCTGGTTCTTGGGGCCTGCACTATTTCAATTCCAATTTCCATTTTAATAACCTTATTGTCTTGACAAAGAATGTGAGGTTTTGCCAGTCGATCCAGTGAATCTCCATCTAACCTTTGGCTTTCTCAATGGTGTAGAACTTTATTTTCTGAAGTTCCTATTCGCAATTGCCTTCTAATTCAGATCGGGTGATAAGCTGCCACACAGTACAAAACTGCTTTATTGTTTTTTCTCCCCTCTCCAAAATATGACAGGATTTTTTGGTTCAAATTTTTTTCTGTGTGACAAGCTATACCATTTCAATGATTAAATAACTAGCTTCCTTATACTTTTCTTGGTAGTGTTTTCTTGTCACTCAAAAAGGAAATGTTTTCCCATTTATTTTCTTGCCACACTTTTCATTAAGTTGGTCATTTTATATTTCTAAGCATCTCATGTTTCATTTGGTGATCATGACATTTATATTTGATCTGCCATGTATTTTCCACATTTAAAATAATAAGAATATGTGTATTTGTGGATAAGGGAATTTTGTTTCAGTTCAATTAACATGTTAAAAGAGAAGGAGTTAGTGCGTATTCTTTAATGTTTGAGACTGGCTGACATTTTAGCAGTTTAAAGGCTTACTACCCTAATAGAAATTAAATGGTCCTTATTATGATTATAATTAGCCTCAACATTTGATTTAAAATATTTATCTTGCTAAACAGGGTAAAATATGGTTTATCAATAAATGTTGATGAATTGCCTGCCCCTTTCCTTCCTTCTTTTTGATGATAGTTAAAGAATTATTTCTTAATCCATTCCATCAATAAATGGTACTCAAAGGGAACAAAATTAAAGATATGGGTATCTAGGAATTAACTTGTAATTTATTCATAAAGAGGTTTTTAAAAAATCATTCTTCCTTCACCAAAGCCTGCAATGAAATCTACCTCTGTATGCCATCTTTGTCTCAAAATACTCCTGGATTTCATTATTTTCTTCCTTTCCTTGGTTCAGATGGATTATATTTTTTGATAAAGCATCTTAAATGAGATGATTACATTGTTTGGTGGTATTCAAAGAGGTTAAGTGGCTTGTCTGAGCCCACAGAGTTAGTATGTGGCAAGTGTTTTTCCAAACCCGAGTCTGGATCACTCGGAAGTATTTGTTCTTGTCACTGTCACAATATTGTTTTGGCGCTGAAAACCCAAGCCATCTATATTCATACAGCTTGCTATCTATATTAACATGATTGTACTATTTGACCATGCTCATGAACTTAACTATTAATCCCCTGCTTTCATCAATATGACTTTACTATTCAAAGAAACTCTTGCATAGGTAGATAAAAATAATTTTATTGGTCACACCAGGGACTTTGTGAAAAACTCCATTTAAATGAACATCACATTGTTCATCTATTGAATAGATAGCTTCAACCAACTGTTCACTCCCCTATTATTCCTACTTTGCATGAATGTCCTCTTGCTTTGTCCACCAATCCTAAACTATTATAGCATGATCTTTACCAAATCCCTTTCAAGCCCACACTGAAAGATCTGTCTTTAACTAGATTCCAAAACCTCATAAATATCCTGACTTTGTCTCTCCAAGTTGCTACTATGACTTTGTCAAGGTCGTGTTCTACCCTACTATGGTAGACAATCATCTCTATTTACCTTATCTTCAGGTTGGTTTGTTGATATTTTCAGGGATCCAGTAAGTGGTTAGGCTTATATTTCTTTGATGTGATTATATTCCTTTCATTCCTTTGGTTTTTATGATACAAGTGCTAAATGGATATCTGTGGTCAATTCTGAAAGAGACAATAACCCCTCCCCCTCCTCTGCCCTGGTTCCATCCCTGAATTTTCTTATTGGTGTGTGATCTGAGTGACATGGCTTATCTTCATTTGTCTTCCTTGGGAGATAATGGTGTAAGTTACAGGGTTGTTATGAGAATTAATTGAGGTGGTATCTTTGAAAATGTGCTGCAGAGTGCTATGTCAAGACAGAATGATTTTGTCATGGGTATTACTTATTCTGTCTAGTGGTGCTAATCATTCAATGTCAACAGATTTCTGGCTGGAGGATCAGATGAGGGAGGCCTTATCAGTGAGGATGATTCTCAGGTTCTTGCACTATGGGATAGGATGGTTGTGGACCATTTTTTGAGTAGGGGAAACAGGTCAAAAGCAGAAGGGGAGATGGAGGCTAGGAGTGGTACAACATGTGGGAAGATAGTACATGGATCCCTTCCTGTGGTATTAACCACTTCTTAACACCTAATGGAAAGTTTTCTTTAAGCATGTCTCTTCCATTCATTTTTCATTTCTTCTGGATGATCCCATCCCTATCCTAAAGTTTTAGACACTAATCTTACATTGATGACTCCTAAAACATTAGTTTCTTCCCAGATCTTGAATTTGATTTGAATTCCATCCATCCAGCTGGAAATTTCCATGTGATTTTCCCACAGTTGCTTCAACCTCAACCTGCCAAATACTGAACTTATTATCTCCCTTACCTTGGCTAACAGAACCAGGATTCCTGAGGTTAAATGAATGATCCTAACCTTTCCCCCTTCTCCCTCCATTCATTCATTCATTCATTCATTCATTCATTCATTCATTCATCAAATATTTACTGAGACTTTTATATGTCTGACCATTCCCTTAGGCTCTGTAGATGTAATCAGTAAGTCAAACAGAAATAATCCCTGACCTCTTGGACCTAAGTCTTTCCCCACCCTACCCATTTCTTATATTTCTCTTCCCTGACTTTTTAAATATTTCCCAGATTGTGTGCCTTAGAACAGAGGAATAGTCTTGGGTTGCCAATAGGTGTTAAATGAAACAAAATAAAACAAAAACAAAACAAAACAAAGTTTTTGAGATTATTTAAGTTGAGAAAAATAAGATTAATAAAATTTAAACATTCTCCTTATTGCTGGATTTCTCCAAGCATTTTTTAAGCTTTATTGAAGAATCACTGATAAATATAATTATATATATTTAAAGTGTACAATGTAATGACTTGATATACATATGCATTGTGGAATGATTACCTAGGTCAGGATAATTAACACATCCATCACATCATATAGTTGACTCCTTTTTTTTTTTTTTTATGGTGAGAATGCTTAAGATCTACTCTCAGCAACTTTCTAGAATACAATATCATTAAGATAGTTACCATGCTGTACATTGGATCTTCGGAACTTGTTTCTTCTTATAACTGAAAATTTGTATCCTTTAATCTACGTCACCCATTTCTCCGTCCCCCCAGCCCCTGACAACCACCATTCTATTCTCTGTTTCTATGAAATGTTCATATGTATATATACATTTTCTTTATCCATTCATTTGTCAAAGGACATTTAGGTTGTTTCTGTATCTTGGTTATTGTGAATAATGCTGCAGTGAGCATGGGAGTACAGATTTAACTTCAAGACACTGACTCCAATTTCTTTGGATATGTACCCATGAGTGGGACTGCTGCATGTTGATAGTTCATATGATAATTCAATTTTTAATGTTTTGAGGAATTGCCATGCTGTTTTCCATAATGGCTGTACCAACTTACTTTCCCACTGTGTATAAGGGCTCCTTTTTCTCCACATCTTCATCAACATTTGTTATTTCTTATCTTTTTGACATTGACAAGTGTGAGATGATATCTCATTGTGTTTTTGATTTGCATTTTCTTGATGATTCGTGATGTTGAGCGCGTTTTCATGTACCTATTGGCCATTTATATGTCTTATTTGGGAAAAAAATATCGATTCAGGTTTTTTGCCCATTTTAAAATTGGATTAGTTGCTTTTTTGCTATTGATTTGTAGGAGTTCTTTATATATTTTGGATATTAACCCCTCATTTAGCATACAGTTTGCAAATATTTTTCTCATTCTACAGGTGACTTTTTCAATGTATTGATTATTTCCTTTGCTGTGCAGAAGCTCTTTCATTTAATATAGTCTCACTTATTTATTTTAGCTTTTGTTGCCTATGCTTTTGGTGTCTTATCCAAGAAATCATGGCCAATACAGGTGTCAAGGATCTGTTTCCCTGTTTTCCCTGTTTTCTTCCAGGGTTTTCACCCATGGGCCTTATGCATCTTGTAAGTGATACTGTACAGCACTGGCGAGCTTACTTGACCACAAAACCCTTTGTGTAAGGAACTTCCAGCTGGCATAGTGTGCTTTACAAGAATCTTTAAGCCACGCTGCTTTAACGAATGAGTTCGTTAAAAAAAAAATGATTTCATTCATTCTTTTATATAATATTATTGTGAGCCTACTATGTGTTTTGATTATCTTCTGTTAGGGATTGTGGAGAATAAAAAGATTTATAGTTTTTATTTTTTTCCTTTTCCTTCTGGTCCACTGGAATATTATATTTCCTAAAACATTTGAGCTGTTTCCTAATATTTGATGGTGACTTTAACCCCAAATAGTAATTCAAATTTCAATGACCCTTTCCTCCATGGTGTAGATTTTCTTCCTGAATTTCTCTTCTCCTTGTGCCATTTATCTCTTTTCTGCCTCACCGAAGCTCTCCTTACCATTTCTTTTTAATGGTAAGCCCATAGTGTGGGAACTGTGTCAGACTTTCTTTTGTACAATTTCTAGGAAATGTTTCATGTCTAGAGGTTAATGAATGACAAATAATGAATACTAGTGAATAGCGATGGGTTCACCAATGACTGTGTCTGTCTCCTTCTAATAGAGGGATTTCTGTGGTTAGGATGGAAATGGAAGGCATTTTTTTGGGGTATGTATTAACGGCTGGAATTTTCCCTGTTTTGTTTTGTAGCCATTATTTGGAAAGTTACTGTATTCTGAAGGGTAGTTATTTGTAGCACAGCGAGTGCAATTTTTCAGCTGGTGCGTTATACCATCTTCTATAAATCTGTAGCTATTATTGGACTCTGATTTTTCTCATATGTACTGGGATAAGGTAAATCATGCTATTGAATAGAATCAACACTAGCTTTATCAGAAGCTGAGCATGTTCATAGACTTTTTTTAATCCGAAAAAAAGTTCTCAAAGCTTCTGTTTAGAAACAGTAATTTTCTTCCAAGCTAATCTGACATTTCTTAATGTAGTTATTGTGAAACACAGAGAGAGGTAGCTGTGTGTGTGTGTGTGTGTGTGTGTAACTAAATATGAATGTAGTTTACTTTGTGACTTATTTCTGGTGAAAAATAAATGCAATTTTGCATGTCTTTTCATTTTTTCTGGATCAGATATTGTCCACACAAGTTATCAAGGAAGACGATGCTAAGGCAGGGGCCAATCTTTACATGTTTTTGATGTTCCAAAGATGTGATGCTTATTAAACTCCCCACTGGTGACTCTCAGCCTACAATAGGTATACCAGAGAAATGAATGCATGACACTAAGGTACTGACATCTTGCCCTGAGAGATGTCAGGAGACCCGCTGGGTCTGTTTCTGTGTATACAGGGAAGCACACAGTGTAAAGGAGTATACATATATAAACATCCTAGTGAAATAATCACATAAAAAGATTGTTTCGGTGAGAAGTTTAAACTCAGTCATGTAAACTTCATTCTAGTTCACTTGTGCCAAGGGTTGGCAAAAATGGACTAAAAGGGCTCAAGTAAAATTGCCATTCTTGAATACCAGCTGTTGAACATCTTTGCAGTAACTCCATTTATTAGTGGCCATGGGCTGTGCCTTAGGCTCTGATAAAAACCTTTTTAGTACTTTAATGGAAAATTAATTTAGTGGACTGTAGGAAATTTGGGGGGAAAGTTTTTTTTTTTAAGATTTTATTTATTTATTTGAGAGAGAGAGCACACGTGCGAGAGGGGGGAGGAGCAGGGGCAGAGGGAGAAGCAGACTCCCTGCTGAGCAGGGAGCCCGATGTGGGACTTGATCCCAGGACCCTGAGATCATGACCTGAGGCGAAGGCAGACGTTTAACTGACTGAGCCACTCAGGCTCCCCATGGGGGGGAAAGTGTAATGAGAGAGAGGGTACATAGCACATGATGGGACTTGGAAAGGCAGACCTTTATGGGCAACATCAACTGCTGTGTCACTCAGCAGGTTTCTCTACTGCTCCTCCCTCTCCTGAGGTCTGTGGTAACAGCACCACCCCTTCCTCTAGGAAATGGTTCCAACTGTGGAGTCTGAATGGTGTGGCCATTTATTATTAACTCCAATCTGGCCACTGATGACTGAGACCCAGGCATGGGCTTCCAACCCAGCCCTGTCAGAATCCTTCCCTGGGAGTTTTACAAACACAAACAGAGGAAGAGTTGTGTCCCTACGTGGTGGCAAAGCCGTGAGATATTAGGTACAGAAGCAGCTGGCGGCTATATTTTCAAAATATGGAAGATGCTGCTCAGAGAGAACACATATCCAATATAACCTGTGTAGAGAGGAGGTGGAGATAGGAGGTGGAGAGCCTCGAAGGGTACACACTTCTTGTTCCAGCTACACCTCAGGCCTAACTATACTTTGGTCTTTCTATTGCTACATGTCTGCTAATAAATTCCTCTTGGACTCAAACTAGTTTGATTGGGTTTCTGCCTCTTTCAAGCAAAAGACTCTTGGCTCATAAAGCCTGAAAAATAGGCACCAGGGAGAAGTATTTAGAAAAAGCGAGTTAGTTCCGTTAAAGCAAATAAGCTTGCTTTCCTCCAAAAGAATTGGCCCACCTGTTTGAGTGGAGTGCTACTCTGAGAAGTATTAGATACACAGTAAGAGTGTGATTAGAAACCTGATTAGTGTCTGCATGAGTCTGTTGTGTAGGATCTAGAAAACAATAATAAATTAAAAAGCCTGCCACCTGTGCAAGATTAATATTTTACTCATTGCAGCTTTCTCTCTCCCCCATCCTGCCACATGAAACCATTCAATTGGTGTGAAACTCAAGCAAGGGTTATGTGCCAGCAATCACAAGAAATCGAATGCAACCAGTACGTCACTCAAGTAAGCATTTTTTCCTACCACAGTGGAGTTCAGACTATACAAGATAGATGAGAGGCAAAGCAGTTTTTTCCCCGGAAAGCAATCCTAGACTATATGCAGATATTTGCTCATCATTTAGAGGAGGGTACATTTATAATTTCAAAAATATATTTAATGAATAAGATTACAACCCAAACCATTTGCAGCCACTTGCCAATAAGCACAGGATCTGAGTCTAAGTGGAGGAGCCTTACTTGTCCATCTTACCACGTGATGTGGGCTCTGGGGCCTACCTTCTCGTAGGACATGAAAACTGCTGATTGTCCCTTTCCAACATTTGTCTTCACCTCCCCACCTTGACTTTGAGCTGTACTTCCCAGTGAGCTGTGGCAGAAAGGAAAGAGTCCTAGACCAGACATCTGGAGGTAACAAGAGGCTTTGCCGTTTATGTGTTCTGGAAACTTAGGTAGATTAATCTCTGAGCCTTTTTGATTCACTGGTATGAAGAAATAATACCAACCTCATAGAGCTGTTAAGCATTAAAACTTTATTAATCTGTTGATTAATTTGAAAATATTTATTAAGTGACTATCATTGCAAGGTACTCCTTTGGGAGAGGCATTGAACAAAATCCAAACAAAACCCCCAAAAATCCAAATAAAAAATCTAAATCTCCAGCTGCCTAAAGCTTATTGTTTAATGATAGAGACAGGCCATGATGGGTAAAATATATACTATGTAAAAGATAAATGCTAAGGAGGAAAATAAAGTGGAGAAAAGGATTAGGAAGTGCTGTAACTTTGGAAATATGGCCAGGGAAGACCGTATTTGGAAAAAAACAAGAAGGAAAAAAGGTAGGAAGGAAGGAGGGAAGGAAGAGCCAAGCCAGACACATATTTGGGATAAGAGCTTTCCAAGTAGAGGGAACCATGTGTGCCAGGATTCTAGGACGGAAGCATGCAAGGTGTGTTGGACAAATAGAAAGGACAGAATTGTAGCTGGAGTGGAGTGAGGTGGAGGAAAGATCATGGAGGCACCTCTAGGTCCCAGAAAGAAGTTTAGCCTTCACTTTGAATGAGATGGAAGTCTGTTGGAAGGTTTTGCATCAATTTCCTTGCAAGCACCTAGACCAGTTCTAGTACATAGCAGGTGTTCAAAAAATGCTTGCTGATTGAAACAGGATTTGGTTTGATCTTATCCACCTGCTTCTACTTTCAACAGAGCATGACGGGTTGGGGCTATGGTCACATTGTGTTATGGTCTTCACACGGTTTAAAAAATGCCTCTGAACTTCTCAGAAATGACTGCAGCAGCTTGCTCCTCCTTCATCACTGTCTTCGTTTAAGGGGCTAGAGGGGGTGGTCAAAACTGGCTTAGAATCTGTGATGCAGTAGATTAATATCTTTATCAATAACCTGTTAGTATTGGTGTATTTCCTAGGAGCAAATCTGATAGTTGTCATATTTCCTTTCTATCAATATGGGTAGGAGCTCATTAAATTTATTTACCTGGTAGTTTCAGAACCATTAGGGAAGTTAATTATGTAGAGTTCAAGAGAGCATAAAAATAGAAAAAACAAAGTGAGTTGATCAGAGAGGAAGAGTCACACCTGCTGGGTTTCCCATATGACTTTGATCCTGAGGTAGAATTGTAATGGGAGGGAAGTTGGCCCATAATATTGAAAGTGAGGCTTCCACTCCCAATGTGTTCACAGATGTTCCTAAATAGCTCTACTCATCTCTGAGAAAATCAGAAAAGTAAGGCCAGAGACGTGCACAAATGAGCTCTTGCTATTCAAAACAATGATTTAAAAAACTCCCTTGATACAGTAAGCAAACAAAAAACCAGCTGTAAAGTAAAATGTGGCTTTCTTGTTTTTCCTTTTGTTTGTTTGAGGAAGTCATTTAACCAACGCTTGCTAGCTCTGAGTCTTGCTGGTTAGACTACTCAAGCTTCTAAACACGAACCAAATTTAGCTATGTGTCCATCAATGCCATATTTCTCTCTCTCTCTCTCTTTTTTTTTTGGACACTTACTTTTCTTTCCCTCACCTGCAAAACAATAAGACCTATTGACTTCTTGGTCACAACCGCACTGTAAGAATTTTCAGGGTGTAGAGTCTATTTAAAATGAAGAATCTACAATTCATTTGAAGAGGATGGATTTCACAGCTATAAACAATCTTTTATGATATGACTTGTGGTCATGGTGCCAATTATATTCATCAAATGTGTTTGCAACAAATGGGAGTAAGCATCCCTGAAATCATAGACAGTTTACTTTTCTCAAAATAAACACATTTTATTAGTAATGTCTATGAAACATCATATAAAGTATCTAATGCATCTATGATTTTTACATTTTCAAGGTAACTGTGAGAATGAGATTTGTTGAAATAGATTGATAAAGAAGAAAATTGAAGTAAATAAGATTAAGGAGCAGGGAAAATATGAGATTTATATTTTTCTAGACCAGATAATTATGATCTGACTCCATTTAAATTGGACTCTATGAAAACTGGTCCAATAAGAGTTGCCTAGGCAAGACTAATTTGTGTTCAATGAATTTTAGATATTTTTCAGTTTCCTTGCTTTTTTAAAAGCCTGACTAATTGGAAGGAAATTTAATTCAGCATATTGTATGAACATTTATTTTGATGAGTTTAAGTTGGCAGGAATGTATTTATCTATTGGAATAAATTACTAGATTTGTCAATCCCCCTCCCAGCCTCTGGTAAAAGCACTTGCCCTCTTGTTAGGAAAATGTCCTCCCTCCTCCCCCAACTGTCTCTTTGCCATGAGATTTAGGGGATGCTGTCTTTTTTTAAAAAATTTTTTAAAAGAACCTTTTCTTCCTGGCCACAGGGTCTGGGTGACGAGGAGGCAACTGTTCTAAATTGGGACAGCCTTGGTAAGTAATCCCACAGCTATACACATTGGTTTAGGAATAGGCATATCTGACCCAAACTAACGCAAATCAGAGTCTTTTCCCATTTTTTAAAAAACTGGAGCTAATGAAAAATAGTAGTCCCTCTTGGAGGCCAGAACTTGTAGGAGGCCATGTACCTTGTGTGGAATGTAGAATTGCATAGGAGATAATGACCTGCCAGGAGAAGAAAAGCAGAATGAGAATCCTGAACTCCGCTCTTGGATCCCTCTGTCTTTGAACCCAATCCTATGCACATCCTTTCAGGTAGTTGGAGCTGGCCTTGTCTTTTGGGCTGAGATTAGGAATGACCAAGGCCTAAGATCTAGATCTTTGAGATAAGATAGCATCTTATCTCTGATTGCAAAGGCTGGACAATATTCACTTAGTTTTTTTTCATACTGTTTAGAAATCTTGAAAAACTCAAAGGTAAGTTTATCTTCTCAGGTCAAGTTCGGTACTTAAGTTGCTTATTTGTGTATATTCATGGTGATTTAAAGTACCTTATTTATGTTTGTCTACATTCAGATGCAACTAATAAGGCATTTTAGACAGAAGCTGAAATTACAAATGAACAGGCTGTATGGAAGGCAGCTTAAAATATGACCTTTAAATTTTTTATTGTGCATTTTTGGACTACCCGTTCTCATTCTATGTAGTTTTATCTTTATACAGAGAATTCCTGCTATGATAACCAACAAGGATTTAGATTTGTATCTGGGCATTTTTATTGTGCTACATATATCTGTTGTGATGTAGAAACATAAAATATATATTACATTGCGCACACGTGCCCGCGCACACACACACGCGCAGGCCCCTCAATGAAACCCATAATAATGCAATTTGCTATTACTGAAACTAAGATCATCTCCACTTATCACCGGCTCTTTGTAAAATATTCTAATGATAAATGCAAGCTCACTGGTAAATTTTTCAAAGTCAGTTTAGATGATTTTTGTTACAAAGAGTCCATATTGCTCTGAATTATATGCTGGCCATTTATGAAAACAGTTACTATCTGTGGCCTGCCAGGAGTCTGTTGAAGCATACCACAATCATCCATGTTCATATGTAGATAGACATATTTCTATCTTTGACATCAACAGATGTAGCATTTTCATACCATACAAAAAGTAATGGTGCCTGACATTTCTAGGTTGAAAGACCTACTTTGTTTCTTGCTCTAATGAAAATAGACTTTGTGGCTGTCTTGTTCACTTCAAGATTGTATGTAAATGTTTCTATAAAAATAGAGAGGTTTCTTTTTATTATCTCATGGAAGCTGGGAAATAAAGGTGAAGAGACAACATTGACAGACAAACCAAAGATGATTTTAAAAATAGTTTAAATTCTACATATCAAAAATAGAATTGAGATACAAGTAGTACTATTTGTTTTTTCTTTTCTTTCTTTCTTTCTTTTCTTTTTTTTTGGTAGATGGTGAGTTTGTATGACATTTCCATCAAGAACTAAAGGATAGAATACTTTAGAATAGAGAGATTCAAACAGCTGAACTGTCCCTACTCCTAGTATCATTTCATATTTAGGACATTATTCTGTTGCTGAGAACAGAATGAAAACCCTCTGACTCTGATTCTGAAGAGACCCTCACAGTATCAAATGAGACATCAGCACCCAGGATTTTCACAAAGTCCACCTGAGTCAGCATATTTTGACCAATTTCTTTTCTAGTGAAGTGCTGAAGTGTTAAACACGGTGACATAATTTTTAAAAAAAATTTTATTGCTATGTTAATCACCATATATTACATCATCAGTTTTTGATGTAGTGTTCCATGATTCATTGTGTGTAACACCCAGTGCTCCATGCAGTATGTGCCCTCTTTAATATCCATCACCAGGCTAACCCATCTTCCCACTCCCCTCCCCTCTAGAACCCTCAGTTTGTTTTTCAGAGTCCATAGTCTCTCATGGTTCATCTCCCCCTCCGATTTCTCCCCCTTCATTCTTCCCCTCCTGCTATCTTCTTCTTTTTTTTTTTTAACATATATTGTATTAATATACTTGAAAGAAATTCTTGCCTATGTGTTGTAGAAGGAAAAGTGTACATTGCTGCACAGTTTACAGTAGCTAATTGTCCTGTCAATAGGGAATAGATAATACATTAGGGTTCATCATACCATGGAATAATGCATAGACTTGTTCACTGAATATAGGAAGCAGTAGTACAGTACAATGAGTAAAAGTGAACAAATCAGGTGAGTGAGTCAATGTGGACAAATCTCTAAATCTTAAGTTCCAGATCAAGATTTAGATGTTTTGATCTGTGATTCAACAGTCTTACACAATTCACAGTGCTCATCATAGCACATACGCTCCCCAATGTCTATCACCCAGCCACCCCATCCCTCCCATCCCCCACCACTCCAGCAACCCTCAGTTTGTTTCCTGAGATTAAGAATTCCTCATATCAGTGAGGTCATATGATACATGTCTTTCTCTGATTGACTTATTTCGCTCAGCATAATACCCTCCAGTTCCATCCACGTCGTTGCAAATGGCAAGATCTCATTCCTTTTCGTGGCTGCATAATATTCCATTGTACATATATATACCACATCTTCTTTATCCATTCGTCTGTCGAAGGACATCTTGGCTCTTTCCACAGTTTGGCTATTGTGGACATTGCTGCTATAAATATCGGGGTGCATGTACCCCTTCGGATCCCTACATTTGTATATTTGGGGTAAATACCCAGTGGTGCAATTGCTGGATCGTATGGTAGCTCTATTTTCAACTTTCTGAGGAACCTTGCTACCTGAATATTTTGACTGGTGAGGACTCACTGGTCACAAAAAGGATTAACAGCTGAATATAGTACAATTGTAGGTTGAGGTCGTAGTTGGTACAACTGTAGTACAATTGTAATTGGTGTTTATATCTTGGGAGAGAAAGTGCATTTTTATTCTTAGATCTAATGTGGGTGATATTCTCTAATACTGTAAAGTTTTGAAGCTGACCAGCTATGTTATACCCACATGGTACAATAGGGGGCCCTACGGCAGTGGAAATAAGTGGGTGAAGGTCCCCTGAGAGTTTTCAAAAGGAACTTTTATCGAAAATTTCCTGATGATAAGCCTTAGTTTGTATTTTTTTGTTTTCAAAGATTTTAATATTTGTTGTGAAATTCTTTTAGTAACAATACTAACATTTTAGTTTACTTAAAGGTATACATGTTTGAGCAGAAAATTTAGAATATACAGAAATGTAAAAGTAAGGAAAAAAAATTGGTACTCATTATCTCATTGCCCAGAAATAATGACTGTTAAAATATTGACAGTATGTACTTTCATTTGTCTATGCAAAGCCACAATAAAAAAATCAATCTTTTAATCATATAAATTATCGTGTTATTTCCTTTTCTGCTTTTTAAATATAAAGTGATATAATAAATATTCTAATTAACTGTTTTCTTAAAAGATTTATTATAATGGTTACATGAGATTATATCCTGTGAATGTACAAAACTTCAATTAATTTTGTTGTTTTGGGAAACTTACATAGTTTATAATTTTTTGATGTATATAATGATGCTCCAGTTCATCTTTTTGTAGGAGTTTGGCAATATCTAATAGCAGTGGAGCTGTGCCTATCCTATAGCTTTGCCATGTCATTTTAATAATATACTTGAAAGAAATTCTTGCCTATGTGTTGTAGAAGGAAAAGTGTACATTGCTGCACAGTTTACAGTAGCTAATTGTCCTGTCAATAGGGAATAGATAATACATTAGGGTTCATCATACCATGGAATAATGCATAGACTTGTTCACTGAATATAAGAAGCAGTAGTACTGTACAATGAGTAAAAGTGAACAAATCAGGTGAGTGAGTCAATGTGGACAAATCTCTAAATCTTAAGTTCCAGATCAAGAAGAAAGTGGTAAAGAATTCCTAGTATTTCATTTATGAAAAATTTTAAGGCACAAATATACTGTATCTTGCTTATGGATAACCCACCTGATAGCCTTCTCGACTGATTGCTAGAGATGAAAGGTCATTGATTTGTATAAAGCCAGTCCTCCCACTTGTAGACAAGACCCGAACCTTTTTCCCTACTCAGGGACTCTGCTCCAGTAATTCTCCCTGATCTCTTCTGCATCATCATTGTTTCCTGCTCTCCTGGATCACTGCCAACATTTAAAAAAAAATCTATTTACCTTACTCCCCCACCCTTCCACTACATTGCTAGCTAACATTTTGTTTATCTGCTCCCCCTTGAAGCAAAATCCATAGAAATCTCCAATTCTCTACTCCCATTGACTCCAGTCAGGTTTTCACTCTCCTCATTGCCCTAAAACAGCTTTTTTCAAGGCCATCAGTGACCTCCCAGTTGCTAGATCCGATGATTGGCTTTATCAGCTTCATGTGATCATTTCTTCTCCCTGATGTACTTTCTTCACTTGGTTGCCAAGATACCCCATTGTCTTGTCTTTCCCCCTACTGATCTGGTGTCTTTGCAGTTCCTCCCCTACTCTCAGTCCTCTCGATGTTGGAGTGCTTCCATCCCCAATCCCGGGTTCTTTCTTGCTTCTTATGCCTTGGACCTTTTGTTCTTTTCTAGTTCAGTGGCTTTAAATACCACCTCCAGATCCCTCTCCTGCTGTATTTTTTTAAGATTTTATTTATTTATTTGTCAGAGAGAGAAAGAGAGAGAGCGAGCACAAGCAGGGGGAGTGGCAGGCAGAGGGAGAAGCAGGCCCCTGCTGAGCAAGGAGCCCGATGCAGGACTCGATCCCAGGACCCTGGGATCATGACCTGAGACGAAGGCAGATGCTTAACCAACTGAGGCACCCAGGTGCCCCCATAATAAAATATTTTATTTTTTTATTTTTAATTTTTTAAAAAGGATTTTTATTTATTTGAGAGAGAGAGCAAGCGAGAGCACAAGAGCAGGGGGAGGGAGCAGCAGACTCCCTGCTGAGCAGGGAGCCCAATGCAGGGCTCCATCCCGGAACACTGGGATCATGACCTGAGCCGAAGGTAGACGCTTAACCGACTGAGCCACCCAGGCGTCCCTCTCCTGCTGTATTTTGTCCATTACCTTCTAAAGTACTATAGAATATATTTGTTAATGTGCATTTTTTATTTTTTGTCTCTCCTGCCACGTAGAAAGTAAGCCTCCCTTAGGGCAGGGATTGTTGTCTCTTTGTTCACTGATGGATCTCAGACACCTAGAACAAGCCCTAGCAGCAACAGTAGACTCCCAACCAATTCTGTTGAATATATTATCTATTAAGAAAGCGAGAACATGTTATAGGCATGATGATCAGCAACCTTAGAATAGTGGTACCTTTGGGGAGGTAGGAGAGGGGAAAAAACATGGGGAGCTTTAGCTATAGATAATATTTTATTTGTTGAAATAAAAAATGAAAGATAAAACAAAGTTCATCAGAAAATATAACAAATTTTAATACCTATTAAAAGAGTATTTTTTTATTTTATGCATTTTTAACATACTTCAAAATTAAGAGATATTGTGATGAATATCTTTGTATATAAATCTTTCATTTTCCATTACTTCCTTGGGTTATATTTTTAAAGGAACTGCAAGTTTTTTTTTTTAATTTTATTTTTAGAGAGAGAGAGAGAGAGAGTGAGCAGGGAGAGGGACAGCGGGAGAGAGAGAGAGAATACTAAGCAGGCTCCACGCTCAGCACAGAGTCTGACATGGATTTGATCCCAGGACTCTGAGATCATGACCTGAGCCAAAATCAAGAGTCAGATGTTCAACCCACTAAGCCACCCAGGCGCCCCAGGAGCTGCACGCTTTAAGAATGCAAAGACTTTGAGGTTCATGATACTTACTGATAAATTGTCATTAACCACTAGAGTACAAGGGGGCTGTGATACTGTGATTTATAATGAGAAATTGATACTTGATCTTTGTCTTGTTTCTAGCACAGGGCTCCTAAAAAGCCTTGGAATTTCCTAAGTGAGGAGAGCAATAAAAGTGTCCTTTGTTATGTTAATCAGTGGCTTTTGGAAAGCCCCTCAGGTAATCTCAGGTTGGGGGCTGGTTGCCCAGAGAGCCAGTTTGTGATTAGAGGATTGGAACTTTTCAGTCCTACCCCCAGACCTCCGGTGAGAACAGAAGGGCTGGAGGTTGAATGATCCATCACCAATGGCCTGTGATGTAATCAATCATGCCTAGGTAATGAAATCTCCATAAAAACCCCAAGAGGTCTGGGGGATTCGGGTTTGGTGAATGAGTGGAAGTGTGGGGAGAGTGGCATGCTTGGAGAGGGCACGGGAGCTCTGTGTTCATTCCCACATACTTTGCCCTATGCATCTCCTACATCTGCAGTTCCTGCGCTATGTCCTTTTAAATGGTAATCTAGTAAGTGAAATGTTTCTCTGAGTTTTGTGAGCTATTCTAGTGAATTAATGGAACCCAAGGAGGGAGTTGTGGGAACCTCTGATTTATAGCCACTGGGTCATAAACACAGGTGACAATCTGCATTTTCGATTGGCATCTGAAGCAGAGGGCAGTTTTTGTGAGACTGAGCTTAAACTTGTGGGATCAGATGCTATCTCCAGGTGGACAGTGTGAGAATTGAGTTGAGTGGTGGGACACCCAGCTGGTGTCAGAGAATTGCTTGGTGGCGCACACTCCCCAACCCCACATATCAGAATTGGGTGACAGAATGGTTAGGCCCGGGGAGCCTGGGTGGCTCAGCTGGTTAAGTGTCTGCCTTCAGCTCAGGTCATGATTTTGGGGTCCTGGGATCGAGCCCTGCATTGGGCTCCCTGGTCAGCAGGGAGTCTGCTTCTCCCTCTCCCTCAGCACCCCCATCCCACTCGTGCTCTCTCTCTCCTCAAATAAATAAATAAATAAATAAAAAATAGTAGTTAAGCCCATTTTACCACAACCTCACCAGAAATAAGTAGAATAATCCTAATCATTACTTTTTATGGAGTACTTCCTATAGACTGGCACCATCACTTGACAAAAGTATCTAATGTATTCTTTCCAACAACCCTATGAAATTAGCACTATTATAAGCCCCATTTTTCAGATGAAGAAACCAAGGCATGGATACAAGTATCTTGCCCAATTCACTCAGTTTAAAAATGACAGAGCCAGTATTTGAATTCATATCTACATCCCACTAAAGTTTATGCCCTTAACTAGGGCATGATAAAATTTTTGCTAACTTGAAATGTAAAAAGTTATCTTGTGTATTTAGGCAACTTGTTTTCACCCTGAAACAATGCTTATAGAATTATTCTCATTCTTGAAATTCAGTTTTTTTTTTTTTTCCAATGTTATGTCAGGGTATTGTTTCTTTCCATTCATTTTCTCTGGAACACAGTGCACACTTTTGATCTGTCCTGAGTCTTATTTCATTTTGTTTCCATTTATTCTTTTTCCATTGTCCTACTTGCCTTAATATTTATTCTTTCATTTTATCATGCTTCTTTCTTTTGTTCTCTACATTTTGAAAACACTTCTAAGGTTTGTCTTCTATACAACTAATAACTTTCTTTTGTTTTCTTCTAAACAGCTTCCAAAGTGGGTTAAAGCCCGATAATTTAATACTCTCTAAATGCATCTTTATCTCATCCCACTCTGTTTCCTTTCCAGATCTTACTGTTTTAAGCTCATCCTGCTTTCCAACTGCATCACCCTATTGGTCCCTTATGGCTCTTTGTACCACTTTATGGAGGTGATGTCTGCTTATATTTTATTGAAGACGTTGTGTGTTAAGGTAAGTATTTACTTCTCTTTCCTGTGATAAAGTTTTATTGAAGACATTTTCTCCTCTAGACCTTTATAATGATATTTCTTTTTCCTTGTTATGGTTTATTTTTCCATTGGTCCTTTGGATTTCTTCTATATTTAGCAATAAAAAATGTGAAGCGATCTACCTAATTTTTCTTGACTTCTGTCCATCTTCTTGACTGCAGGATGAACTCCTTTCTGGGATTTGTAGGTGGACAGCCAGTGGGAGGGCCTAGATCCCAGGATATTAAGTTTACCAGTTTTCTTTGAATCAGCTTTATTGTACAAAGATGAGATCTTTATCTATCACCACCAACTCTCTGCATTGATCCTTACATCTTGGTTCCCTGGCATGCAGAAGCAATAAGTTCATTAAAAATTGTATTTTTCATCATGCATTACTGGCCCCATATTTGTTTTTGCCTATAAATACTTTAATTTTGAAAAATTCAGTGTAAGGCGTCCTAAAAAATCTCCCTTGTTGTTCTCCTTTTGTTTTTTGGGAGCTGTAATTACTGAATTGCTGTAGAAAGATGAATGGTGAGAAAGAGAAAAAAGAGTACTCTAACTTACACCCACTCCCATGCTCCCCATCCTCTCCCCTTACAAAGTGGCAATAAAGCTTCAAGGTTTTCTTGTTGACATAGACCTGGGCCTCTATCAGGGGACAGGCATATAACCTACATATAAAATGTTTTCCTATATTGTTAACAGCAAGTGAGGTGGTATTATTTGATGAGGAAAACCATAATTAACTCTCCATATGTTTTTCTCCATACAGAGCTAATAAATGGTAGCCAGAAAAAAATTCTAAAATATTTTTGTGAAAATGTTCAGATTATTGCCAGAAGCAATAGCATGGCTTTATCATTTCTTTCCCCGACTTTTTATTTTGGAAAATTTTAAGCATATAAAATGAGCTGAATAATAATAAAATGAATACTTTTGTAGTCTTAACCCAGATTTCCTAGTTAACATTTTGTTACATTTGCTTTCTCCCTCTTTTCCTCTCTGTCCCTATGTTATATTATTTGACACTAAGTTACAGGCATCATAACACTTCATTCCTAAATACATTAGCATAGATCTCCACTTCCAGGCATGATGGAGTAACAAAGGCTAGACTTGCCCTCTTAAAGAAACTTAGAAAATGGACCAAACATAAAGAGCAACTGCTCTCAAACATTGAACAACAGATAGCACAGGGGCATGATTACAAAAAGAAGAAACAAACAAAATAAGCCCTATAATCACTCTGGGTTTCTTCCCACAGCCAGTTTCTGGAGAGAAGACACAGGAAGGGGGGTACTTAAAAAGAACCATACAAACATGCTGAGTTAAAGAGATGGCGATTAGAGTTTAGGGGGACTGGTGTTGCTAGAAGTTGCAGAAAGGTAGGAAAAAGAGATCCAAGAATATGTATAATGATTTTTCTTAACACTTTGCTGAGTACTATGCCTCACATGGCTGAGTAAAAATGACCAGATAACTCTAAGATGAACAATCACAAGAATTTACACAATGCGGGGGAATTTCATGTTCCAATCAGTCAGAGTGGAGTTGCTCCACTAGGACATTCACTAGAGACCTCAGATAGGTTATGATTTAGTGATTCTGAACTATTCCTGGAGTAAAGGCTACTCTAGACCCATCGTAGAAAATTTTATAAACAGGTCTTAAAGGGAGAAAATTGATGTACAGGTAACACTGTCTGCTAAAATAAAGCCCCAAATTCTTTAAAGGATACAACAAAATCCACAGACCCTACCACATAGCATTCACAATGTCCAGGATCCAGTAAAATTACTGGATATGCCAGGAAGCAGGAAAACATGACCTGAAACCAGGAGAGAAATCAGTCAGTAGAAGCAGATCCAGAAGTGACAATGATGATGGAACAGCCATGATAACAATGTATAACTATTTAAAAGAAAAATATATATAATGGGAAGAGAAATAAGAAATAAGAGAAATGAAAGCACCATATAGAACTTCCAGATACTAAAAATTATAATTTTTGAAATAAATATTTCACTGGATGATATGAAAAACAGATTTTATGCTGCAGAAGGACAGATCAGGGAAGTAGAGGTCCTAGAATCTAAAAGGAAGCAAACAGAGAAAAAAAGAAAGACCAAAAAACAAATAAACAAACAAACAATAGATTCTCAGGTACCTGTGGGATAATATCAAGCTGTCTGATGTATGTATAATTGGAGTCCTAGAAGGCTAGAAGAGGGACAGTAGAAATATTTGAAGGGTTAATGGCCAAAAATTTTCCAATTTTATAAAAAACATACACTGACAAATCCAAGAAGCTCAACAAATGACAAACAGAATTTTTTCTCTTTTTCTTTGTGTCTGTTTGTCTCTCTCTCTCTCTCACACACACACCCCAAGACCCATCATAATTAAATAGCTAAAAATCAGTGATAAGGAGAAAAATACTAAAATCAGCCAAATTAATATAGACACACTTTGTACAGAGCAAGGTTTCTCAACCTCAGCACTATTGAAAATTTGGTCTGGACAATTCTTTGTTATGGGAGCTGCCCTGTTCATTGTAGAATGTGTAGCAGTATCCTTAGCCTTTACCCATTAGATGGCAGTAACAACATCTCTCAATGACAATCAAAAATGTCTCTAGAGGCTGGCAGATGTCCCTGGGGTGGAGGGAGGAGAGTTGCCTCATATCTAGAATTACTGTACAGGAACAAAAATAAAATTGATTGCAGACTTCGTACCAGAAATTGGCAAACCAGAAGACAATGATATAAGATCTTTAAAATGCTGAAAGGGGGGAAAAACCCTCAAACTAGAATTTTGTATCCCTTGAAAATATTTTTCAAAGAAAAAAGTTTTTATTTCCATGAAACTAAACCCAAAAGAATTCATTGCCAACAGGATTGCACCAGAAAAAATGTTAAAGTAAAATTTTCAGACTAAAGGAAAATTACACTAAATGAAAACATTTTTTTAAAAGATTTATTTATTTATTTATTTATTTGAGAGAGAGAGGCAGAGACAGAGAGACAGAGAATGGGGAGGGGCCAAGGGAGAGGTTGATAAGCAGATTCCCCATTGAGTGGGGACCCTGACACAGGACTCGATCCCAGGACCCTGAGATCATGACCTGAGCTTAAATCAAGAGTCAGACGCTTAACTGACTGAGCCACCCAGGCATCCCAGAAACATATTTTTATAAAGGAATAAAGAACACTAGAGATAGTATATGTGTAGGTAAATATAAAATACTTTCCCCCCCTTTTTCATTTCTTTAAAATGTCCTTAACTGTTTGAAGCAAAAGGAATAATATATTGTGAGACTAATTGCAATAAGATGAAGGATGAAGGGGACTAGATGGAAGTATACATTATACACAAAGTAGTATAATAGCATTTGAAGGCAGCCTGTGATAAGTTAAATATGCATATTATAACTCTAGAGCAACCAGTAAGACATATGACTATTAAATCAAGATGGGGGGCACCTGGGTGGCTCAGTCGGTTAAGCGTCTGCCTTTGGCTCAGGTCATGATCCCAGGGTCCTGGGATCGAGCCCTGTGTTGGGCTCTCTGCTCTGTGGGGAGCCTGCTTCTCCTTCTCCCCCACTGTGCTCTCCTGCTCTCTCTCTCTGTCTCTCAAATAAATAAAATCTTTAAATCAAGATAGGGATAGAATGGAACACAAAAAATTCACTTAATTAAAAAAAAAAAAAACAGAAGGAAAAAGGGAATAAGATAATGAAGAATAAAAGGGGAAAATAGAAAGCACCTAGCAAGACAATAGATTTAAACCCAAATGTATTGATAATTATATTAAATGTAAATGATCCAAATATTCCAATGTAAAGATAGAGATTGTTAAACTGGATAAAACCTGATTCAATACTGTCTAAATATATTAGCATTTATCTCTTAGGAAACAAGAATATTCTCCTACTCACTTAGCATACCCAAAGATTTTTTTTATCTTTGATAACACTGACATTTTGTGAGTGCAAAGCACTTGTCTTGTAAAATGCCCCATATTTTTTATTTGTCTGATTGTTTCCTCCTGATTAAATAAGGTTTAAAAATTTTGGCAAGAATACTATATAAGTGATCATAAGTGATCTCGATTACAACATATTAGAGTCATATTATCAGAAGAGTTCCTGTACAACTTATCATTTAAACTGGGACATTTTTGAAGGGGAAAAGAGGTATTGCTAACAAGTACTCTAAGATATGAGGTGAAAACAGGGCATGTCCCAGGTAAACTGGGAAATTGTCACCTAATTATTGGTGAAATAGTAGCCCTCCCTGCAGTTACTGTGTCAACAGTGGCCCAGAAGGAGATGATCCTTTTTCTGACATATCATCAAGAGGTCAATAGTAGCCTAACAGTATGTCAGAGTGCTTATGTCACTTACCTCACTTCATCTCATCATCTAGGCATTTTATCATCTCACATCATCACAAGAAAAAGAGGGATGAGTACAATATGGTATTTTGAGAGAGAGAGAGCACATTCATATAAATTTTATCATAGTATTTTGTTACAATTGTTCTATTTTATTATTGTTAATCTCTTACTGTGACTAATTTATAAATTAAACTTTATCAGAGGTGTGTATGTATAGGAAAAAATATAGTGTATATCGAGTTTGGTTCTATCTGTTGTTTCAGGCATCACGGGGGCTGTTGGATAGAACTTTAAAGGGAATACTTTATAAAAATTAAAAATTTTAGAGTGAATAAAAAGTTAAAACTTTATAATGAATAGGGGGACTACTGTACAAAGTTTGATCACTTGGTTAAAGTGGCATTTATTAGTGGAATCAGTCTATTTTTTTCCTTTGCAATTATTAAAATGTGGGATAATACATTGAGAACATGCAAATATTATGTTCCTCAATCATATTTTACATAATGGTTTTAGTACCCACTAATGAGCCTAAGTAAATTATCACATTTGAGTTGGAAAATGGCAGCTTTCTTATTCTATCATTTCTTTTGAGTTTGTCTTATGTAAAGAAGATCTTTCCTTAACTTCCCCTTGCCCTTTTAATATTCTAATGGAGTCCTATATTAGAATCATCATTCTTTATTATGCTCAAATCATCAGAAAAATTGATCAATGGGAACATCTTGTAACATAAGGAAGAAAGTACTCAAAAACAAATGGGACAGACCAAAACAACAAAGAAGCCAGATTACAAGGGTTCCCATTTAAATTTGTAAATTTCCTTTCCTATTGGTTTATCTATTTATGTACTGAAATTATGTTGTTTTAATTATTGATCTTTATAGTTTTAGTATCTAGTAGTGGTAATCTCCTGTTATTATTCTTCTTTTTCAGGATTTTTGGATTTTTTTCCCATATGCACTTTAGAATTAATCCATGTAGCTTCAGAAAAAAAAATGTTGGTAATTTTCTTAGAATTACACTGATTAGTATACTAACCTGGGAAGAATTAGGATATGTTTAATGATACGAAATTGCCCTGTCCAACAAGAGGTAATGTCTTTCTATTTGTTTTAGTCTCCCTTACTCTCTTTCACTCTCCCTTTCTCTCTTCCTTCCTTCCTTCCCTCCTTCCTTCTTCCCTCCCTCCTTCCCCCTCTCCCCTCCTTCCCTCTTCTTTCTTCCTTTCTTCCTTCCTTCCTTCCATAGAGTGTCAATGTTTTCTTTTTCAAGTTTGTTTTTGTTACTTTAAGTGAGTTTTTCTCTTTCAATATATCTTCCAGCTGGTGTCATTTTTAGTTTTATGAAGGTTATTTACTTTTTGTGTGATAATTTTATATCCTAATAGATTACTTAATTTTTTTAATGTTTGTGTTAGTTTTATCATTGGTTCTCTAGGTTCTAGGTTTTGAAGGTCCACTATAATGTCATCTACAACATAGAGATAATTTTAGTTCCTTTCCCCCCAATTCTTATGCTTTTAATTGTTTTCCTTTTCTAGATAGCCATTGGTCATGACTCTAGTGCAGCTAAATATAGTAGTAGTGGTAGGGGATGTTAGCTTTATTCTTGACTTAGTGGGGGTGGTGTCTAGTTTGTTCTCATTATGTAAACATATATATAATGTATTTTTAAAATGAGCATTGAATTTTTTTGAAGATATTTCAGCATTTATGGAGATAGATGATTTTCTTACTTGGATTTATAATATGGTGAATCACATTAATGTGATTTCTTATATTCCTGAAATGAATTTTACTTGGTCATGGTGTATTATATATTTTTATAAATGTGCTCTTTGATTCTGTTTGCTCATGTTTTCTTTAGTAATTTTTTACTGATGTTTGTGAGATTGTTCTGTAGGTTTGTATGTATATGTGATATTTGTCAGGATCTTTAGGTAAAAATGTTGTTCTTATTTCATAGACAGTAAACCCTGAAAATTTCCTTCATTTTCTCTACCTTGAGCAATTTAAGAAACATTGAGGTCATCTGGTCTTTAAAGGATTGGTAGATTTCCATTCAACCATCTTGACCTGGCACTTTTTGTAGGGGTCAGGGAGGGTACTTTGATGACATGATTTTTTCTGGGAAAAATTTTCTGATTATGTTTTCTCTCTATGGTCATTTTTTTGGAATTTTTTTTTAATAAGAAAAAGAAGCCTTCATTTTACTAGTTGAGGTTGAAGGTTTGGATGGGCTTATGTACTGAAAATCATTCACACTGGAAAATAATTATTAAATCAATGAAGAATTACAACTGACTGCCATATCCAAAGCTTTCTGATTTTATTGAGAGAGAGACACTTTTTGGAGTAAAGAGGTTAACTAGTGAGTAAGAGAACAAATATTGGACAGTAAAATTAGATTTTGTGAGGCAGGGGTGGAGAACACCAATGAATAAAATAGTGAAGAAAGGAGAAATTGAAGAAAAAAAAAGGGGCTAAGAATATCACCATTTTTGCTTCAACTGACCCATTTCCACATAAGCATGGAAAACTTCTGTGAGGAAGCTATAGCCCAAACAGAAGTTAAAGAGGGAGTTCTTGCCCTTCAGGAAATGCAAGCAGCCTGGCCAAACATGACTCCTGAAGATGTGGATTATCTCAACTCGAATTTCATTGAGAGACTATGAAATTAACTAAAACAGTTTTGTGTATTAATCCTCACTGAACTGTTTGTGAATGAGTTTGTATGTCCTTCATTGCCATCAAAAAGCACTTTAATGATCTAATTTCATACACAGACACATGCAAATGTGGTGCATTGAAATATAGGCCATTTTGTAATAATTGGGGAATTGAATAAAAGTTAAAGAAAAATAGTTCATCTTCATTATGCCAGATTAGTCTATGTTCTGAGCACTTTGCATACATCAACTCATTTAATCCTCACTCTACCTCTCTGAGATAGATGTTGTTATATAATACTAATACTTAATAATAATACTAATTTTACAGATAAGGAAACCTCTGTGGGCATGGAGAGATTCACTGGCCCACCTAAATTTACATAGTAAGAGATGGAGAAGACACTGATTCAAATGTAGGGGTTTGCTTTGGAGTCACTCTGCTAAGAGTTCACACTGTGTACTTTCTGCCTTCAAGGAACCTGAACACTGCTATGAACACAGCTCTGTCTACACACAGCAGGCACCACAAAGAGGAGGTATTGTGCAGTGGGTAAAGGGATAGCTCTGTGCTCAAAATCTGCTGCCATCAGCAAAGAGACCTTGGGTCAAGTTCTCAGCCCTTCTAAGCTTCAGTCATCTGTTTGGAAAATGAGATAATGATTAAAGTAACTTCAGAGATTTATCATGAAACTCAAGCAAGATACACCATCCGAAGCACCAACCAGAGGTCTCTCACATTTTGAACCACTTCATAAATGACAGCAACCATTTTGTTCCAGAGCTTTGCAAGGTGTACAACCTATCCTCTGGAAACACAAATTTGGAGATCAGCCAGATAAATCAAATAGCTAGACACAGGCTAACTGGGGGCCCTGACTTAGGAAAACAGAGGCTGTGAAGGGGATTGTCAGGAGAGAGAACATGGCTGGTTCTGGGGGCTAAGACGGTGGAGAAAGTGGTATTTGAGGGACCTTGAGTTTATAATGCACCTCCTGGTGTGGGGATGAAAAGTCTGTTCTGCTGAGATTCTTCTTGAGAAGTGCAGAAAACACAGAAAGGGGAACTTGTCATGTGACTGTGCACTCTGGGCTCAGATCGCCTGGGTTTGATTTCCAGCTTGGACGTGTACTAGTTGTGTAATCAGTAGTTAAAGCTTATGGATCTGGTTTCCTCCTCTGTGAAGTGAGAATAATAGTAAAACTTACATGTGATATTGTTGTATTTAATAAGTTCATACATACAAAGCACTAAGTGTGGCTACCATAGAGTAATATATATGAAAGTGCTAGTATAAAATAATGAAAGTTAGCAACTAAGGGTTTCACTTTCCTCTTGATCAAGAGAGATAAAGAACTAGAAGATGCTCATAGGACCAAACCCTGAGTGTAGCTGTGCTGGGAGAGGTCCAGAAGGGATAGCTGAGAAAGAACCTGGTGAGTGGGATCTTTCTCCAGTGTCCCATATCCCACCAGCGGTAAGCTGGGACATCTTAGCAGACGGCAGTGCCCAGTGTGATTGAGGGGTGGTGGAGACCATGAGAAGAAATGCATAGGTGGATGTGAAAAGCAGCTCAGCTTTCAAAACCTAGAGAGACCTCTTCAGCCTTAGTGACACTAGCCCTCCTTGGGAGTGACAGGGCTTGGTATATTCCTGCTTTGACTGGTTCTACAGGAGGGACATTCTGTTTTTGTGCCAAGTCACCTAGAGGCAGGGATAGAAAGCTTTTACTTCTTGGGTCATTATCTCCTGGAAGAAACTTATCTAAGATGTTAATTACCCAGAACATGGGTTTCAAGGAATGGGAACAGCAGGTGTTTAGAAAGGCTAAGTGGTTGAATGGCTTCTTTTTGGGGGAAGGACCCATGCAGAAGAGGCTCCAGGGGACACAGCACTTGTCCACTTGTAAGCACACCTTACGTTGGGTTCAACTCGTGGTCACGGGAATTGACTCTTTTTTTTGGACCACGGCTGATACCTGAGTGGTGATGATTACAAATTCTGCACTTCAACCATTTCAATGGTGATAGACAGTACAGAGATTTGGAAAGAGCTGTTTTGAGGACAACTAGTCAGGACAAGAGGGGATGGATTTGTACTGCCTTGCATACTTAAGAGTTGAAAGAAGATAATAGAGAAAAAATGCCCCTTTCAATATTAAAGCAAAATGCTATGTCACCATATCTTTGCTAAGTCTCAGTCAAATATATTTTTCACTTTGGTTTGCATCTGGCTCCTGACACATTTGCCCATTGTCCAAGGAGGTCCAGGGCCTTCTTAGCTTTGTAGGCTCCTGACATCTTGATTTTCTGTAGCTGCCCCAAGGCATTAAAGGACTCACACATGATGGGGTTTAAGTCACTATCTCTTGTCCAGTGAAATTCTGACATTAAAAATATGTTGCATATGAAAGAAAAAGTTGAAAAAAAATTTAAGACATTATGAATGGGGGTTATCATCAGGTGGCTCATGCAGTTTTGAGGAAACGCAGGTGTTATTTAAACAGGGAGGCAGGATCTGTAGTGGCCCAGGGTTCTTGTGGGGAGCCCAGAACATTCACCCAAGACTTCATAACTTGTCTTTGGACATGTCGCTTCAGCTCTCTGAGCCATGAGTTTTTCTCATTTGCAAAATGGTATAAATAATGAATGTTTTCCTCATAGATGGATCTAATAGATATCTATTCACTACTTATTATTACTGTTAGGTCTGTGATGTGATGTTTCATTAATTAGAATGTTAAACTGCCTTTGTTCTCGCCATGATTCTATCTTCTTATTTAAGTCACAACAGGATTCTAAGGTGCCTTTTGAATCACCAAAAGAAGGTTAGATTATGCTCATTAAATATGAATGTTTAGGGCAAGGATTCTCAATTGAGGGTGATTCTGTCCCCCTGGGGAACTTTGGCAATGCGTGGAGACATTTTTGGTTCTTACAACTGGAGAATAATACTGACATCTAGTAGGTAGAGGCCAGGATGCTGCTTAACATCGTACAATGCACAGGACAGCCCCTAAGACAATGAATAATTTAGCTTAAAATGTTAATAGCGTTAAAGTTGAGAAAGCCTGGTCTAGAGTATTTTACTGTAACTGCTTTAGTAATTATAACCCATTTTCTTTATGGCCAGAAACTGTTTACCAAATACAATGCTTTATTAACCAGAAACCCTTTTCTTTAACCTTGCTGGATAATAAATTTAATATATATTATTGAGGCATACATGTTAGGAATACCATCTTGATCACAAAGTTTGAGAAGTTCTGAAGTAAACAATTAAGAGAGCATGCAGTGATGTCCACAATAGCCAAACTATGGAAAGAGCCAAGATGTCCATCAACAGATGAATGGATAAAGAAGATGTCATATATATTATATATATATATATGTAATATATATATAGGAATATTATATATATATGTAAAATATACATAAGAATATTATATATATATGTAAAATATATATAGGAATATTATATATATAATATATATATAATGGAATACTATGCAGCCATCAAAAAAAGAAATCTTGCCATTTGCAGTGACGTGGATGGAACTAGAGGCTATTACGCTAAGCGAAATAAGTCAATCAGAGAAAGACAAGTGTCATCACTGATATGAGGAATTCTTAATCTCAGGAAACAAACTGAGGGTTGCTGGAGTGGGGGGGGTGGGAGGGATGGGGTGGCTGGGTGATAGACATTGGGGAGGGTATGTGCTATGGTGAGCGCTGTGAATTGTGTAAGACTGATGAATCACAGACCTGTACCTCTGAAACAAATAATACATTGTATGTTAAAAAAAAAAAAGAAGACAGTAGGAAGGGAAAAAGAAAGGGGGCAAATTGGAGGGGGAGACGAACCATGAGAGACTATGGACTCTGAGAAACAAACTGAGGGTTCTAGAGGGGAGGGGGGTGGGAGGATGGGTTAGCCTGGTGATGGGTATTGAGGAGGGCACGTTCTGCATGGAGCACTGGGTGTTATATGCAAACAATGAATCATGGAACACTACATCAAAAACTAATGATGTAATGAATGGTGACTAACATAACATAATAAAATAAAATTAAAAAAAAGAGAGAGCATGCAATGTATTTTCTCCAGAACTCTAAAGAATGAGGTGGTTTCTTTCTGTGTCTGTGGCATAGTCTGAGCTAGAGGGGCTGGTGGCCATCAGGATGTTTAATATTTATTTATTTTTGTTATTATTTCTAGTCTCAGGACCCTGGCTTCATCCAGAGCACCCGATGTAGCACTGGACACCTTAGGGGATACATAGTTGCTCTGGAAATGACATGGAAATAGCATTGCCCTAAAACCAAGCCTGTCCTTAAATAGCCAACTCAGTCACCTGCCATTTTAACCTTGCTCATAAAAACCCATGAGTGTAATAATGAACTCTTCCTTAGTTTTTATCTCCCTTCTCTTCTTTTTCTACATACAGGCCTGAGAAGGTCTGTAGAAATCCATGGAATTGTCGTTAAAAGGGCTACTCTCCCCAGGCATTTGTGAAAAAAAAAAAAATGATGATGAAGAGTCTAGACTTTGAACTCAGAGTGTCATGTGCTTGATTGAGCTCAAGCACATACATACATCCATGACCTTGGACAAGTCATTTACTCTGGAAGCCTCAGTTCTCTCACTCAAAAAGTGAGGTTTATTATGAAAGTAAATGCCTATGTGCTTAGAATAATAAATGTTAAAGGAATAGTAACGGTGTGTTATGATGATGACCATCTATCAGAATCTGTCCCAGATTACCTTTTTCTGTTTCATTTCATGGTATGCAGTGTTCAGGACACTGGACCACTTGCTGATCATGGTGCTTTATCATGCTCTGATAATTTGTTCATCCTACCCTTCTTCGTGGAACACACTCATCTACCTCTCAAAAGCTAAGCCATCCTCCAGGGCCTAGTTCATATGACATGTGTCTTGAGAAGCCTTCCCTGAACTCTCCACTCACAATCAAACTCCTTTGTGCTCTTGGGGCACTTAAGACTTCCTTTACACAGTTCTAAAAGGCTGCTTACAAAGTTGCTCTAGGTGTGTGTCTCTGAGCTCCATGAGGGCCCACAGACCCATCTGGCTCATGGGATGCTCTGTGAGTATCTCCTGAAGGAACGGATTGAATTTTGCTTTGGTTTGAGCAAGTAGAACATTCAAGAAGGAATAGACTATGATTGGATCAAGGCCCTTTCACATGGCCTGGAAGACAGAGAAGAGAAAGCACTTGAAAGTGGAGGCCTTCCTGTTCTTACTAGAGAAAGTGATAGAATAGGATGGAAGAGGAGAAGATGGTATTTCCAGGGAAGTTTTTAAAAATCCTTCTGTTCCTTATATCATGGTTGCTTTCATAGACCAAGTAAATATTCACTAAGTATTGACCATGAGCCACGGACTGTGGAAGGTGCTGGAAATATACTGAGGAACAAGATAGTCAGGATTCCTGGTCATACCTAGTAATAGTCCTTTGTCCTTTCCTACACACGGATTGTGTCCTCCTGTGATCTGGTCTCCTTTAAGGCATATTTCTCTAGATTTAAGTAAACCAACTACCACATGACTGAATCTTTCATTTGGTCTTTGGAGCCTACAGCTGTCTCTGGGTGGCACTGGCCCAAAGGATCACCTATTTTGAATGTGTCACATCACCAGATATAGGAATCATTATCGTTTGACAGATGTTAATTTGTCCACATTATTCTCCTCCAAACTACAAGCAGAATAAGAAATAATTACTCCATCTCTGGAAACTATCAAAGCTTTAGGACTGATGTGAACATCGAAATAATTGTAGAAGGCTTGCTTTTATAATCCAGTAGCTATTTGTTTGCAGTTTAGCATCCCTGGTTTGTGTTCTTTGGAGATTCAGGGTGTTCTTTCGTGATTAGGACTCATTGTGTTTATGATACATATTCACTCACGTTTTTCAAAATGGATGTGTGCATGAATTAGGCTGGATTTCGTAGTTTCCTTTTTCTTTCCAGGTGAGCTTAAAAATCTGAAGGGGGGAAACCCCACAGCCGAACAGGAGCATTAGATGCATGCCACCCCACCTCCTTTATTCATTTCTAACTAATGCTTTTCATCTCAGAGAGTACATGAATATGTAAGTGCAAGTGCTGCTTATTGTGAACTCGGAATAAAGGGGAGTGCTGTAGATTTCAATGCATTTGGACCATAATGTGTTCTTTCTTGAGAATGGGCTCTTGGCATTGAAATGAAAAGCAAACATATCATTAAGAAGGCGCTCCATAAAAACTGTCTGTCATATATCTTAAGCTTCATTAGTTTAGATTAATGACTTACTTGATATACATGACAATAGGTGAAGCAAATCTTTGTTTATTTATTGACAATTAAATGTGGCGGTGACATGCATAAACAGGCTTCCCTCTGATTAGTTCCATGTTTTAAAGTAACTTTGTGTTATAAAACTTGTTAACTACAGTATCATTTTATTGAGCTCTGCAGGGTGAATGATGTGATCTACATTGAAAGACATCAATATTGCTGCCATTCCTGGCAGCCACTGGAGCATTGTGCTCACAGATTGGAGTTGATATCTCATTGTACAAATTCAGGGACCCAGAAAATGTCCAGTTATTGAGCCTCTGCCCTGTGAGGACAATGTTCTATTCATGGAATCTGGGTGCAAGGTCACAGACTGAAACCTGAATGAAGGATACGATTCAAATTCCCTTCACGGTTTTGCTGAGGACCTCCCTGAAATTCGGTGTTTGGAAAGCACGGAGCTTTTCTCAGAGTATCCTACTGGAGAATAATGCTTCCTAATGCCATGCAAAGGAGTGTATAAATAAATATAGCACATTCTAATTAGAGGCTGCTATGGACGAAGCAAGCTTACCTTTTACGAAGATGCTCATGTGTCTGTATTATGTTGATTCTGTTGACATAAGAAAGCTTCCAAGAACACCTCTCTCAGACATACCATTTTAGAAGAAATTGGGAAGGCAGGGGAGACAGGAGAAAAAGGGAGAAGGGCAATGTGGCATAAAATTTATCTGCATGCTAGTCTCTCTGAAATATTTGTGGTTTGCCTTTCCATGAATTCCAAAGTTGGAGGCTGTCAGGGATAATCAGCCCTTCCCATCACCGACACCCCGTGGTTCTCCTTAATAGCTCCCTTTTATGTGCCGTCAGCCCTCCAAAATATATTTAGAAAAGACTTATTTAGAAGGAGGCATAAAATAAAATCCATGTTGCGGTTGAGTATTACAAATGATTTCTGGACTCTATTCTGTGCTATTAGGTTCTCTGTAGAATTTTCATACAAAGTAAAAAATAAACTCAGCCAGCTTGAAAGAGAACTCGTTTGATGAAAGAAACCAGCTTATTGTACAAAAGCCACTCACAACATCACGTGAAGGCAAATCTCCCTGAACATGGGGGTCCAACGAAGCATGTTTGCTTTACTTGGGAAATACTGGCCCCCAAATCCACACCTAGTGATCTTTCCTATAGAATATCCTAAGGAAAGTCCAAATGCGAAGGAGAGGATGACGTTCATCTGAGTATTATCTGATTTTACCCACAGCTCCTAATTTACCTCAGGCACAGACCTTGTCCTAAGATGACTTGGCAATCATTTTGTTCGTAAGTGTTGATAGCGTTTCATTTGTTTGTTATATAAGATCAATGCCTATTGATAGAGGAGTAGCCAAATTCTGCTCCTTGAATTACACTTTTCCTTTTCTCCTCATTCAATAAGCCATTCCCCTCTTTCCTCCCCCAGTGCCCCAGTCTTGATTAGAGCCTCGTCAACTGTCAC
Source organism: Neomonachus schauinslandi (assembly GCF_002201575.2). Lineage (NCBI taxonomy): Eukaryota > Metazoa > Chordata > Mammalia > Carnivora > Phocidae > Neomonachus > Neomonachus schauinslandi. The sequence goes on along the minus strand of NC_058406.1, from coordinate 117,595,231 downwards.
ATCTTCGCCTGGGAAGAACGAGCTGGTGCGTCTAACCTTGTGGACAGGGTCTTCAGATGATAGCGTGGTGGGAGTAATAAAAACTTGCCCTCGTAGCATATCCGTCCTCTACAGAGTTTGGCCTTTGGGATAGTGCTAAGCCCTCCCAGATGAGCAAGGCCTGTATGCTGAGGTCTGGGTGTGGGGACTTCCTGTAGGGGCCCTGGGGATTAAAAAAATAACTTTTATCTGTGTCCTGGCTGCTGATTCTTCTCTCTTCTTCCTGTGTTTGAAGACCTGAAAGTCCTGCTGGAAACACTGATGTGGTGAGTTTTGGATTTCTCCAGCACGTCCATGCTAACTGTTGCCATCGAGTCCTTCGGAAAGTTCTCACATGAGTAACCATTGCCATCAGTTAGCAATGAAGATCCCCTGGGTGACCATCCACGACCCATTATTTGTCATGGTGGGTCACATCCTTATTTTTAAAAAGACACTTTTCTGGTATAGAAAAGTCTGTTTGTGTTTGGAAAGAGAAAAATAGATGGACAGCATTTTCCTAAGAAAGATGTGCCCTCTCCCGGTGAAACATTGAAACTTTTTCTTCCTTGTGATTTTGGAAACATATTTTGAATTTCTGTTTTGATATTGTTTCATTATCTTTTATGAAGAAATAACAGTCTTCATAGATTTATCTGTGGTTTATATCTCTGGTTCATGTTTATGAACTAGGTTTTTTTTTTTTTTTAATAACTGGGAGCTGTTAGATTGTAATATACATCTGAAGTGATGTAAGAAAACTGGTCAAAAGATAAATTGGCTAAGGCGTGTTTTATTATTTGACAATGGTGCTGAAGCTGACACAGAATTATGTAAAAGAAATCGGTGTGATAAGGTTTTGTATGAGACCAGTAGCAGCTGAGCTCTTGCAAAGCACAATCCTTACCAAACCACAAAATTAAATGTGAAACATTGGCACTTTCAAGATAATAAACATTTTTTTTTTATCAAAACAAGCAAATGAACATGCTAAACTTTCCTAATGCCAGATTAACCCGAAGCTGTAAACATTTTTTTCCCCTTCTGAGGAGAAAATTGTATTTGTCCATGTTTCTCCAACTCTGCCTCATTAGGCTTGATTTACCTATTAGGAGAGGATATTCACAGGCTAGCCTGGAGCTCCTAAAGCACTAATTCTTTCCCTAAAATGCTTTGCTTATTTTTTAAATTTTTTTATTTTTTTGCTCTCCTTTGTTCACAAGACTCAGCCTTTCTTTCAAAATTGCACCCTCTCTTCTCTGTTGCAGTGTTCCTAGGATCCGAATACAAATGATCATTTATAAATTGAAGGTTAACACAGAAATGCATTGTACTTGTGATTTGATGAGTAAAAACAAATCACAAAATAAGAACAAACAGCAGTGTTATCCTATGGGAACGAGCCTTGTGTATTGATCTATTATTTCCCAGCTTGAAATGTGCCACTATTGTAGTTTCACTTGATTATGAGGCTTTTTTATCACTTTCCCTGGTTGATTCAACTTGAGTGCTTCTGACATTTGCAAAGTTCCTCACATATTCTGCTGAGCAGCAGGGGAAACTTTGTTAATGAAGAAATAACAAGCTGAAGATTTGAATAAATATTTAGCTGATTGAAAGGAGGTATACAGTTAATTTTTTTTTTTTTAATGCTGACAACTGAGGAAACTCACCGACATGCTTTGCTTGTGTTAGCTAAAAATGGGTTCCAGTGGATTCTTTACTGCACCACGGGGCACTTTCATTTCCTGATTCTATTATAAACTTAAGTGGCCACCTGAACCTGCCAATGAACTTGTTCTATTGTGTTTTTCTATTTTTAATCCTGAAAGAGTAAACACATTTCTCATCAGATGTGTTACAGAGCACCATACATTGGAGAGATTTATGAAGGTGCCATTGGGTTATTACAGACCATTCATTTATAAATAAGTGTCTGTTCTGAGAGGAAACTGTGAACGATAGCAGCATTTCCATCATTCCACAAATCTATATTATAAAAGTATGTAGGTATTTTTTTTTAATACTTGCTACAGTGGCATGGAAACAATCTGGATTTTGTGCCTTTTTAGGCTGTGTTTTCAGCCCTAATGTATGATTAAAGTTCCGGTCTCATAACCAAGGTGGTGTTTTATGAGACTCACAGTGGCAGCTGTGGGAAGGAGCAGAATGTTTCCATCAGGCTTCAAGGATTAATTTCGAGAGCTCCATGAGCATGGCTGAGCTGTTTAAGGAGTGGTTGCTTGTGGACATGGGCATCTAGTGGAAACTCCTGTTGTCTCCTGCAGTCACCGCGCAGGTTCTGTCCCCTGAGAGAGAGCTTCCTGTGTCTGTTTCTAAGACACGTTCCTATGTTGGCAGAGCATTTTGGCACACAAGATTTAGTATCCTCATCTGAGAATGTCTGAGGCTATCTTCCAAAGAACCCTCCATATACCAAAATCTTTGAAAAAGACTCTTCTTTGAACCAGTGTATTGGGTGAAGGTGAGGAAGACCCCAGCACGTTTGGCATGGATGTTACTGAGTAAATGTCTCCTTCCACGTGTGACAGAACGTTCAGGATCATGACACTTAAGGTTGGAAGGTAGTCTACAAACCCCGAAGTGCCCTCTAAAATATGATGGAAAAGTCTTCAATTAAATGAATGATCCCAGGCACAAGGGGACAGACATCTATTTCTCAAAGAAGCCTATACCATCTTTGCATAGACATTGTTGTTGGAAGGTTTTTTATATTGAGCCAAAATTGGTTTCTCACTTTTACCAAGACCCTAGTGTTGTGTTTTGGGCCAGATAAAACAGGTATCCTCTTATTCGGCTCACCACCGCTACTGATCCTTGAGAGTAGCAGTGACGCTCCTCTTTTATATACTAAATATCCATTAGTTCCTCTGGATCAGTGTTTCTCTCTACACTTGCATGAGATTCACTGGGGGAGATTAAAATGCACGTGGTTTTTCCAGATCATTAGATTCAGTTCTGTGTTACGGTCGAGAAATCTATTCACCCAGGAAATAGAGGTATTGCTATTATTCACGTTTTATAAATGAGGAGACTGAGGCAGAGACAGTGAGTAATTTGCCCAGGGTCCCCTTGCTAGTAAGTGGTACAGCTAGGATTTGAACTTCAGGTCTTTAACTTTTGAACTTTTTGAACTTTAAACAGTGGTTTTCACTGCCACCGTTTTAAGGGGGAAATGTAAGGTAGCAGCAGATAGTAAAGGATCTTGAATTATAGAAAAAGAACTTAAGACTTAATCATCTATGAATAGTACTGATATAGTAATAATTATAAATAGTACTAATACAGTAATAATTATTCTTTACTATACTGAATAATTGTGTCCACTGTGGTACCTACTCAGGGGGCACTTACCAGATTTTTTGGAGCAGAAATTCTGCAGGATTTTAAAATTTTGTCAAAGATAAGAATGAAAATAAACAAAAAGGAGTGATTTAATCTTTAAATAAATCTGTGGAATAGTTGGTTAAAAAATTTAAGCAGGTTTCTTAACCACAGTACTTATCAGAGTCTTTAATGTGTTAATATCCATTTTTATATTCAGGAACATAATATATTATGGGGGGTTCTCAAATGTTCTTGACAAATGCAGTTTTCTCTCTCTCTCTCTCTTCCTTGCCTTTTTAAGGAAGATCTCTTGAGGGGAAGCATCTTAGAAAATTCTTTAGGGAATGACCTACTAAGGTATGCCTTGAACATTTGAACACATTGTATCAACCGTAACTTCTGGTCACCTACCTAGTTATTTAACCCCCGTACTTCTCCTACAAAGGTTGTTCGAACAGCAACATTGAATAGTCATGGCTTTGGAGTTTGTTTGTATTTACTTATTTATTTTTAAAGATTTTATTTATTTATTTGAGAGAGAGTGAGAGAGAGAAAGCACAAGAGAGGGGAGGGTCAGAGGGAGAAGCAGACTCCTGCGGGGGAGCAGGATGTGGACTCGATGGATCCTGGGACTCCGGGATCATGACCTGAGCTGAAGGCATAAACTTAACCAAGGATGGAGCCACCCAGGCACCCTGGAGTTTTTAAAAACTTACTTTACATAAAAGAGTCCATCTAAGCAGCCTTACAGGCCCATGTGACAGACTGTACTGAAGTATTCTGGAGCAGGAAAGCTGTAGGATTTGGTAGCATTGTCTGGATAGAAATAAGAGGTCAAGGGCAGCAGTTCAGATCGAAAGGCGCTGCTAGAGCTCCCAGCACAAGAATGTTAGAACCTGGTGCTGGAGTCTGAGATGTATGAAAGGTCACCAGTGGTGCAGAGTAATGAGTGAGTGTGAAAGGAACGGAAAACCTAGGAAGAATTCATGGTCTGAAGACTCTAAGACCAGGGGAAAGAAATAATGTTGATAACAATAGGAAAGTTTTGCTAGTTATACCAGATTCTGGCATAGGGTGAGGAGGGGAGGGAACAAAGAATAAATGTTCAGCAAGCACTTGATATGTGCTCCATAGTTACTCCCCTTTATCAAAATTTATAAGGGCTTCAGGGGAAATCATTCTATAAAACAGATAAAAGAAGAATTTCTCTGCTTGAAGGGAGTTGGCCAAGTCTTGAGTTCTACATGATTCCCTCTTGACTCTGTGGCTTTATGGTTGGCTCTGAGAACCCTTGGCATTTCTCATGAACATGATCGATCAATTCTAAACAAACATGTTGAGTTTGAGGTGATGGCAAACTACTCAAATGTGAGACATTTCATTGTGAGTTATAAATCCAAGAATTGAGTGCTTAAAATAGTTAATGTGGTTCCAAATGGAGAGCTACTTACTGGCTCTTCATGCATTGAACATATATTCAATAAATGCTCAAATAAATACATTTCTCAAGAAAGACTTGTGTGGCCATGTTTTTGGGAACTGGATTTGTGATATTGACACGAGATATTGAATATTTAAAGAGACAAAGCTCTTTTGCATATGATACAGTTAATGGGTTGAATATTTCTCCATCCTCATCTAACGAATCACTTAATCCCAGTCTGTAATATAATGAAAAGTAGTTTGCCATGGGAGGAAAAACAATCATAGAAAAATTGCATTTCCCTCATGAAAATGGAATTTTGAGAGTTTGGCCTACAAGTTTCATAGAAAGAAATGCTATCTATAAAATTCACATCTTCCATTTCCCAGACAATGTACTTGTTATCTTAAGGCCCAAACAGAAACACGAACTCTTACTGAAGAGTATCAGTAAGTGCACCTTACCCCATTTTGTTTCTGATTGACTGAAAGTTCAGGAATAACAGCAGTTATTTACAGTTAGTTACATTTGTAGAGTGTATGAATTTCCTATGTAAATGACCTTAATAGACTGCCTTAGAGGATGCAAATCCTTGTTGTTTAGTTTTAATCTTGATGCTGGGAGGCAAATTTGCAATTGCTGATGGATACTGTCCTTAGGTTCAATCATCAGCAGATGTTAACTAAACTACAAAAGCATCATTTGGCTGAGGCAACCTGTTAGCCATGGGGATTATCAGATTAAAAATGGAAGTGCACTCATTACTGAATCAACATTATGTGTCAACAGTACTTTCTGGGTCATGCATAATAAATATGAATATCATCTTGGATGAAAAAAATTACTGGCTTTATGCAACACATAATGTTGAGAAAAAGTTTTGACTTTCATTCTTAATCCTGTTCATAGTCTTTGCTAGTGAGAATAATGTTCTATCAGTGCTTTTCTAGTCCTATGAAGAGGCAATGTTGCTGTAATTCAACAGAACTGAGTCAGTTCTTAAAATAGAGATGTTTGTAGAACAGAGAAGAACAATTCATCAACCTTAATGGAAGTATCCAGTGAGAATATCCAGCTCCCCTTGTTCCAAATTTGTGTTCATAAAACAACCTCTGCTTTTATAATTTGTTTTCCTGGGGAGATTTATCTACCAAGATTGGGTTTGCAAATAGTCTCCATTTGTAAGTCAGGTATGTGTGTCTTTGTAAACCTTTGAATTTATATATGGTTGATGAAGTTGTCTTTTGTAAGTTTACTTAGCCCTAGTGTTCCCCTTTGGCTTGATGGATAATGGGTGTCCTTAAAAAGTTTGAATTTGGGGCTCTGCAATCCTAAGGTCAGAACCTGGAATTATATCCTTCTACCGAGGAGTAAAAACCAGAAGGTCTATTTTTCTGACATTGTAAAATCTTGTCAGCACCATTTGTCTTATCTATGACTATTGAAATAAGAAGATGTCTGTATATGACATTTCTAATGTAAATCAGAATTGAAGAATTTTCTCACTCTTTGTGCCTGCTGAGTTGCAAATCCTTTATGGATCTATGGTAGACAGTCCCATTGCTGGCCCTGCCTCTTGGTGTTTATGTCCACATGTGGTCCCTCTCATGCTGACCATGGGTTTGGCCACTTGATTTGTGTTGGCCAATAGAACGTTAGCAAGTGAGATGTAAGCAGAACATTTATAAATGTTTGAACAATGGGTCTTGTTCACTCGGAAAGCTATCTTTTGGAAGCCAGTTGCTATGCCATAGGAAAGCTTATGCTAGATTTGAATAGTGATAGCCAAGTAGAAGTAACCAGAGGCCCTGGAGGATGAAAGGACATCTTAGAAATTCCAGTCCCAGCCATGGCCCCAGCTGCAAGTGCTATGTGAAAGACCTCAGCTCCATCCTGTGAAGCAGAAGATAAACCCAGAACAGCCCAGCTGAGTGTACAGAATTGTGATAAATAATACATCATTATCCCTTCATTCAGTAACTTTTGTTGAGTGGTTTGCTGCACAGAGGTAGATGAATGAAACGGTTCTTTTGCCATAGCTATAGACCCCTTTCTCTTAAATAGATCAGTATTAAATGTTCAAAGGACATGATATCCAGTTTCTGGGGATAGCTTTCTGAGTAGTACTTATCCAAAGTCCCTTAAGCCCATTTTTTAACCTCTTTCCATACTTGAATGGTATTATACTGCCATCTGGTGGCAAAGACTAATTGTTCTGGATGTTTCATGGAATCTGGTGAGTTGAGCCAGTAGCATTTGTGAAACTGTTAAAATATGAAAATGCACACATAAGCACAGAGAACTCAGGGGACCAAAACGAACAAGGAAAACCATTTTGTGAAGTGAAAGGGCTGAAAATGACTGAGTGCATGCCCCTTGCAAGAGGGTTGTGGCCAACCAGCCGCTCTTAGCTCCCACTCTCTCTAGAACTGCTGTGGACTGTAGGCCAATATGGTGCCATGGCAAGCAGGCTAACTTTCATCTCTTTTCTCCTAGGCTAAGAAAGAGAAGGGCTGGTACTCAGAGGTGAAAGTTCACTGCCTGCTTCTTTCTTCATCATCTGAGTATGAAGTGAAACGTTCCTCAGCACTCTTAGGGATTTGCTAAACCTTTTTGATGTGGGCAGAGACTGCCGTGAGTGGGGTGGAAAGTGGGTAGGCAGTGGAAAATGAGAGTTTTCAGGTGCTGACTTACTTTGATATCACCATGCCGTCTTTGCAGTCATCAGCAGGAACCCATACGATCAGGAAGCGAAGCAGAGAAGCCTGCTGCGGAATGATTCAGCAAGCACGGCCACCTGGCTCAGCCCTCCTCACGCGGCTATGGGCTCTCTCCCCTTGTAACTGAGCTAGTCTAGGTTTGTGTCTAGGGTTCTGTCATTAGGAATACCCTTTCTTTTTGCTGATTGATTGAAGGGGCTACTCAAATACTTCTGGGGCTTGGAAGGATACACTGTGTCAGAACTGCAAATTTCTTTCTAGAGTTAATTTTTTTTTTTTTTTGGTCAAAGAAAAATAAGTAATTATATTTTCGTTGTGTATTTACCACCAAGATACATCAGCACAACACCTATTGTAATAAGCAGTGGGTGTTTATTTACGCTCATGCTAAGTCTAGAGAAGAAAAAAAAACTTTCTTCCAAGTAAAATGATTTTATCTGAACTGAGGATGTTGAAGGAAACACGGTACTTATTTTATCTTTTCAAGTTGAAGTAAATTTCTCTTAATATATGTTACAATAATAGCATCTAGTTAAGATTTCATTATGACATTTCAGTTCAATATAATACACAATCCCTGCCATGTTTTTATAAAACATTACTCGGTATGAGATATTCACATTAACTACAATTGCTAAAATGACTGATGTTTAAATCTAGCGACAGTTTCTATCATTATCAAACTTCATTATACAATAACGTATGTGGGTGGAATTGTGGCTTGATGCTTTTGTAATTTGCTCTCTACCTTTTCAATGTACTTTTCAGTTACATCAACTGAATCATTTCATCTCATAGACGTAAAGATGAAGGAAAAGAACAAAAACATGGCCATTAACGGAAGCAGTGCAAATGTGCATAGTTAATGGAAACCATTTTGACATTTTGTATTTGATTCCATGGTGTACCTACTCAAACAATTTCAATGGCGTATTAGAACAAAATGCTACATTGTGCTCTTCACTAAGAATGCAAGTAATAGACTTCAAAAATTACCTTTTCACTGGAAGTATTATCTGCTGGAAATGAAGAAATGCTTTACATTATGAGAGGCTAAGAGCAGCAAGAGGAAGCGGTGGGCTGGCATGGTAACTCAGGCAGGGGAAGGATTTGACTCTTTACTCTCCAAAACGCATTCTTTCATTTGATAAACACAGCAACAATATTTTTCAAATTCGTGGGTTCTAATTTTTTACATCTGTTGACTAAATTGTTACTAATCCAAGTGAAGGCTTGTACTGGTTAAGATGGAGCCCAGATCTCGACTTGCTAAGGCAGAGTGACTGCTTTGGAATATGTTAATTTTGATTCTGAGACGCAGACTCGTAAAAATAAAGAGAAAGTTTAAAAATATCTGACTGAAAGAAAAATAGCTCCTTGGCCTTCCATTGTACATACTAATGGGCAGCTTATTTATTGGGAACAAATCTAGTTCCTGTGGATTTTATTAAAGATGTGATTTATAGGAGAATTTTGATATAGGACAGGAATGAAGATGCCAACACGTTAAGGAAGTAGCCCCAGTTTTAGGAAGTATACACACACTCTATCTTTCATTAAAGTACTTTCTCACATAGGAATACCTTATCTGATTTTCATAACAACTTTGTGAAACAAACATGATTTCTTTCATTTTCTTCACGTGAAAACACACTCAGAGAAAATAGGTGGTTTGCACAAGTTTACACAACTAATAAGAGACATTTCCAGGGAATGAACTTGCCTCTTGGATCTGAGGAAAACATGGAGGTGGGGAGAAAAAAACGGGAAATAAATCAGTGCTACAAGACCAAGTGTAAGAAGGCTTTTAGTCAGGGCTCGCCGGATTTTAACTCTGGATGTTGACACTGATTTAGGGTGGAAGCAAGGCTGGTCGAAGAGATGTCAGTGATAAAACTTGATGATGGTTTTGTTTTCAGCAATATGGATAACATAAATTAACCAGGTACTAAGTGACTTGATATCTGACTGTAGGTTCCAGCAGAACGAAACATCAAGATCTGGCTTCCCATATACCTAGCACCTACCCTGCAGCTAACTGTATTGATAGAATAACACACACTGCCCATGGTTGGCAAAAGCCCAATGCTGACCTCAGTGAATCTCTGCTCTGGTGTCTTGGCAATTTGATGGAAAAGGGATAGGTAGAATCTAGGTCAGAACTACAGGGAAACCCAAAGACCTACTTCTGTAAAAGATAGGCTTTGAGGAGCAAGGCAAAAGAGAGGAAGCCTGTTGCAACATCCCTTTCAATACCTTCTATTCTCTCTGTGTATTTTTGCAAGGCAGCTGGCAACACAAGTTTCTAGCTCTTCGTCCACTGCAGGCATCAAATGGACACCAACAATTCAGAGTGTCTCATGGTCCTGTTGCTCAAGATGGGGCCTTCTATGAAAATTTACCCTCCTCATTGCTTGTCCAGTAGTTATAGATTGGTTGGAAGCCTTTCCTTATGTAAAGGTTAATAAGAGGCCTGAATACCAAAAAATATCAATTTCTGTGTTGTTTGAGAGAAGAAAAATGATAAAGGTCTACAAATACCCAGGTGGCCAAAAAAATTTTTATTTATTTTTTAAAGATTTATTTATTTTAGAGAGACACAGAGAGAGAGAGAGAGAGAATGAGTCAGGGGAGGGGCAGAGGGAGAGATTCCCAAGCAGACTCCATGCTGAGTGCAATCTGATGTGGGGCTCGGTCCCATGACCCTGAAATCAGGACCAGCCAAAACCAAGAGTTGGACGCTTACTCAACTGAGCCACCCAGGCGCCCCAACCAAAAAAAAAAACATTTTAACATGGAAATAAAAATTAGTCAATTCACTGGTTGTGCTGGTCTTAAACATAAATCAATTCTTATTGTCCTGGCCAATTCCTCAGACAATTGAAATAATTGTGTGTGTGTGTGTGTGTGTCTTGGGGAAGAGATGCATAGTGTGAAAATTTTTCTTTAAAACTATCTCCTTCCTTGGCATGGAAAACTTATTCTTTTTTTAAAGATTTTATTATTTTTTTTATTTATTCATGAGAGACAGAGAGAGAGACAGAGGCAGAGGGAGAAGCAGGCTCCCCGCAGAGCAGGGAGCCCGATGCGGGACTTGATCCCAGGACCCTGGGATCATGACCTGAGCTGAAGGCAGACGCTTAACCGACTGAGCCACCCAGGCGTCCCTGGAAAACTTATTCTTCTAGAGCACTCATCAGACCCCTTCATGATGAAGGAGGGCATATGATAATAAGCATCACCGTGCAGAGTATACAGCCCCCAGTGAGGTTCCTTTTTTAAATATCTCCATTTGAGATTAAATATGTCAACAACTAGTGCATTTCTCCTAGTTGAGAAGGCATAGTGTTATTTCCTCAGCTCTAATTCATCTCTGCAGATTCTGTTTTTAAAGTGGACACTCCTTCAGTTCTGAGGTAAGGTTCCTATCTCTAGAGAGGGCAGGCTCTAGTTTCTCTATGAAGAAGCAATCGCCACATTTTCTGGTTGAGGAATTTCTAAAGACCAATTTCCATATAAGAACATCTGCCAGCAGCTGAATTGCTAGCGCTCTTAGGCAAGCAGGGGACTCATCTTTAGCCATTTGGATAAGTGGTTTGTCACAGAGGCATTGTGGGGTGTGAGGACTAAGCCAGGCTAGGGCAGTGGTGCTGTCCAGGGAGGGCAAACACAGTGAATTACAAAGGATCAAGAGAACAGTGGGAGATGTCCCCTGGATATGTTGGGGGTGGAGGATGGAAAGTCCATGCTCAGGGTGGTTTTCAGAAGCTCAGTCCCAAACACATTAGATAACAGGCAAGGGGGCAGAGACTTAGTAAGGGTTGGGATTGGGGCTTTCAGGACACTCAGGGGCTGGACTCTCATTGGCTCACTGTCAGAAAAATACTAAGCCTCACGTCCTGGTGGGGTTGGACTGATGGGACTTTCTCAGACTAATAGATTATGGGCAGTCAACACAGTTGACTGTTTTGTAAAATGGGAACCATGGAAACATGGAAGGTTGTTGGGCTCCCATACTTACACATGGAAGGTTAGGGAATTGGTTGGGACAGATTTTTGGTAGGATTTTGACTTGATGGACACTGTTTACAAGGACAACAATAAGGTTTTGAGAGAGTTCTCTTCTGGAACAATTCAGGTGCTGGAGCTACAAAAGGGATGTCTGGACCTCACGTGCCCCAAGTGCAGGGAACAAGTTTTGCTGATTCCTGGGAGGAGGGGGCACTTGCTGCCTGCCTGTTGCCAGGTAGACAGGTGTGTAGGCAGAAACATAGGTCACTTGAAGCATATGCTTCTTTGTGGAAGCTGACAGTAATAATTCTCGTGATAGTTGTTATTCAATAAACATACACACACATTTTGGTTGTTCACATAAAGGTATTTATGCCAAGAATGTGTGCCATGGTGCATCTACAACTCACATTTGGACCACTACCTATTAAGACACTGCAGTGTTCTCCAAAATGAGAAACAGCAATTTTCCTTAGAGAAACAAGAAAAAAATAAACTCTAGAAAAATCTGCCATTGGATTTCAGAGATTTCTGTCTAAAACTGTTTAGTTTTCATCAAGCAGTACTTTAAAGTATAAATTGTTGTTACTTAAACCAATAAGCCATGTCTTCAGCTCTAGGCATATGCATTGGAAACTATATACAATGAAGAAAAAACTGGAAAAAGGATGATCACAGGATGTGAGAGTAAAGGCAGACAATGATGCCAGGTGGTGCCTTGGAGCATAATAACCAGAACAGTATGTCAAAGCACAGCAATCAATACCAAAGAAAAATCAACACATATTCAACGTCGTCCTTACAGTGTTAAGCTGATTATCCACTTCAAGTAATTGAGGCAGTAAGATGAATGTGTTCAGCAGCCTTTATTTTTCTGTTTTAGAATGCAGAGCTAGGTATAAAGGTTAACTGGTGTCTTATATTGCTTTTCGTTCCTTATCTCAGTCATAGATTTCCAAGGAGAGAGATACCTTTTCCAAAGACCGAGTAATGCCTGCGTGGTTTCTATTATTTTAAAACCATGCTATCAGTGTAAAAGAATGTAAAAAGAGCAATTTACGATGTCTTCAGTTACATACACATATACATAAATACATATAGACAAGCCTGAAACATATAGGCAAGCTCATATCCATACACTAATACACAGCATTTAGATCACTTGAAGGCTTCAGGTGCGTGAATTTCAGGTGCATGAAACTTCAAACAGACCATTTTAGAACAGATATCTCCACCTTTAAGGAGGAATCATCATCTGTATGGACAGGAGACTTGCACTCCACTTGCTGAGTTAAAAAATGGGCTTGGATAACTCCACACTGAGGACATTTCCAGGTCTCCATCAGGATTGGAGAATGTCTGTTCTCTTCAACCTTTCTTTTTTTTTTTATTTTAAAGATTTTATTTATTTACTTGTCAGAGAGCGAGAGAGAGCACAAGCAGTGGGGAGCTGCAGGCAGAGGGAGAAGCAGGCTCCCCACTGAGCAAGGAGCCCGATGCGGGGCTCGATCCCAGGACCCCGGGATCATGACCTGAGCCGAAAGCAGATGCTTAACCAACTGAGATACGCAGGTGTCCCCCACGACTTTAACCTTTCAAGACAATATGGTTGTCTTCACTAGTGAAACATTCTGTTACTTTATCACTCTATTTCATCATTATTAATGCCTAAAATCCCTAGTGTGTTAGCTTGTGAGCTCTGTTGTTTTTTACTTGCTGGGGAAGCACCCTTCATGAAGGAATATCATGATAACATGATTGTCTCGACTTCCTGTTCACAAACCTGAAGTTCTCAGTCCTTTAACCTCCCATAGAAAATCCCTTCACATCCCTTCATTTTCAAGATTTTAATCTGAATCTTTTCTAAGCCTACATACGTACCTTAAGTCCGCATGCCTTATTTATATCTCCTCAATGACCAATACCCTGAGAATGGCCAACTTCTCGTTCTTTTGAACATCTCATAATAATTCTTCTGTAGCTCATGTCAAGCACAGCATAGAGGTTAATAGCTTAGCCTCCGTAGTCAGCAGACCTGAATTTGAATCCCAGTTTTGTCTTTGTACAAGTTGCATAACAAGTCTAAGCTGTATTTCCTCCCTTCGTGCAGATGAATCATTCAAGTCAAGGTACGTGATAAGTGTTCCATAAAAATTAGCTTTCATAATTACTGCATTGGTGTTGTATTTCTGTATTGCATAGATTTCCTTGTGTATAAATGCTTTATATATGGGTGCTTCCAAGCAGAACCCCAAATATGTATGTTAGGGGATCAGACACACAACCAGGCTTATTAAGAGGGCTTTGGGCCGGCAAAGCAAGCATCTATTTTTATGAGGATTCTAGGAGATTGGAGGGAAGGAATGTACCTGTGGGTGGTTGAAGTCAAGGAAGCAATTTTTCAGCACGCTTTTTCTCAAATGATCCTTCAGTCCAGATCCCCAAGGTTTCTAAGACGTGGGATAAATGAGTTCCATTTAATAGTGTATAAAAATAATAGGAGTGTGTCAAGAAAATCTCTAAAATATACTGAAGGCAAATGTCAACATGATTTTGTGCCTCAGGCGACAGACTGTGATGTTATTGGGCTGAGAATATTTTTTCATCTGTTTTAGTGAAGTGACTGTTGAAGCATTCACAGCACAAGTAGAGCAAAGAGGACTCTCTATGGCATAGACTTGGCCATGGGAAGAGGGGAAAGCCACAGTCATCTCTGGGACCCAAGGACCTTGGGTGCTGGACCCCACTTCCTATGCGGTGGTGTTAGTAAACAGGAGAGACTTGAACAGAACTCACAAGGCCACAATAAAGTATGCATGAGGAGCAAACGAGTTTCCAGAAGAACTCAATGTACCAGCACAGTTTTGATACCATAGCGGAACCTGAGGATTTCCTGAATTTGTTGGGTGAGTTTAAGATAGAATGGGATTGCCATATTTTTTTTTTAAGATTTTATTTATTTATTTGACAGAGAGAGAGATAGCGAGAGCAGGAACACAAGCAGGGGGAGTGGGAAAGGGAGAAGCAGGCTTCCCGCCGAGCAGGGAGCCCGACGTGGGACTCGATCCCAGGACCCTGGGATCATGACCGGAGCCGAAGGCAGACGCTTAACAACTGAGCCACCCAGGCACCCGGGATTGCCATATTCTGTGGAAGGATGTTCATCTGGAAAATGACTGTTATTATGATGTTACTGTATAGCCTGAGCTGATGAGGCATGAAACAGTGGATTAAACATTTTCCTCACAACTCCCTGTAGATCCCTTGAGGGCAGAGCCTTACTCATCTGTATTAGTCTGCTCAGCTTATTATAAATGACTGTAATAGAATCCCACAGATTGAACAGCTTAAAAACAGAATTTTATTTTCTCACAGTTCTGAAGGCTGGAAGTCCAAGATCAAGGTCCTGGCAGGGTGGGTTTCTGGTGAGAAATTTCTTTTTGGCTTGCAGATGGCCACCTTCTCCCTCTGTCCTCACATTGCTCTTCCTCCCTGAGTATGCACTTCTGGTGACTCTTTCACTTCTTATAAGGACTTCTTATATAGGACTTTTACCAGTCTTACTGGATTAGGGCTCCACCCTTATAACCTCATTTGGCCTTAATTACCTTCTTAAGAGGCTTATCTCCAAATACAGTCACATTAGGTTTAGGGCTTCAACATAGGACTTTGGTGGGGGGGGGGTGGTGGTGGTACACAGTTGAGTCCATAATCTTCTGCCCTATGGTCCATCAAAATTCATGTCTCTCAGGGTGCATGGGTGGCTCAGTCAGTTAAGCATCCGACTCTTGATGTCAGCTCAGGTCTTGATCTCAGGGTTTTGAGTTCAAGCCCTGCATTTGGCTCCATACTGGGCATGGAGCCTACTTAAAAAAAGAAGAGAGAGAGAGAAAAAATTCATGTCTCTCCCATATGAATAATACATTTACCTTATCCCAACAGCCCCTAAGTCTTAACACATTCCAGCATTAACTTGAAAGTCCAGAGTCATATTTAAATATCATCTAAATTCAGTATGGATGAAACCTGAAGTATGATTCACCTTGAGGCAAAATTCTTCTCTGGCTGTATACCCGTGAAGCCAGAGAAGTACTTGCAAAATACAGTGGTGGGATGGGCATAGGATAGACAGGCTTATTCCAAAAGGGAGAAATTGGAAATAAGAAATAGATGATGGGCATCAAGGAGGTCTAAAATCTAGCAAGGCAAATTCCATTAGATCCTAGACCTTAAGAATAATCCCCCTCCATGCTCTGCTTTCCAGGCCCACTGGAGTGGTTGTCTTGCCTTCTAGAGCCACTGCGGTGGCCTTGCCCTTTTGGTCATGGGTTGCAGCCTTGTCCAAGAGGCCTTTGTTGGGGGTACAATAGGCCCTTGCCTGCTGAATCCAAGGAGGTGGCCCTACCCTCTGAAACTGAGGAGGAAATGGCCTTCCCTGGAGGCCTGTGTACTCTGAGACTGTGGTGCCATTGGTAGCCCTGCTGATCCCTGAATCACCTTGGGGCCATTATTCTCTTTTTTTGAAGGATGCAATATGCTTGTAGCTGGATAGCTCTATTGTCCCATCCTGCAGAACCTTAGCAGTCCAAAAGCCTTTCTATCCCCTTAGTCCAAATGGGCAGTGTCTCTGCTAGGAAAATCTCACCGGTTTCTGGCTTTTGCTGAGATGACTGATTAAATCCATAGGTAATTTCTTGATGGACTGCTTGTCCAGCTGCACCTTTGGTGTTCTCTTCAGAACATGCTTTCTCATTTTTTGGAATATGGATAGGCTGAGAATTTTCCAAGTCTTCAAGTTCTGGTTCCTTTTTGTTTAATAATTCCTTCAATTTATCTCTCTCCTCTCACAACTTACTATAAACAGTTAGAAGGAGCTAGGCCATGCCTTTAACACTACTCTTTGAAATCTCCTCTGCTAAAAATCCAGGTTGTTACTCATAAATTCTACCTTTCACAAAACACTAGAACACAACTCAGCCAGTTTCCAGCAACATGTTTCTCATTTTTGTCGGAAACCCCATCAGAAGCACCTTAAAAGTTCATTTTCCTATCAACAGTCTCTTAAAGCAATGTAAGCTTTTCCCAACATGTACCTCAAAACCCTTCCAGTCTGTACTTATTAGTTTCCAAATTACTTCCATATTTTTAGATATTTGCTATGTCAGCACCCTACTTCTTGGTATCAAAATCTGTCTTAGCCTGCTTGGGTTGTCATAACAGAATACCAAAGACTGGGTAGCTTTAATAATGGAAATTTATTTTCTCACAGTTCTGGAGGCTGGAAGTCCAAGATCTGATGAAACCAGGTCTGAGGAGAACTTTTCTTCCTGGCTTACCGATGGCTACCACTCACTGTGCCCTCAGGACCTTTCCTTTATGCATGTGAACTCCTGGTTTATCTTCTCTTTTTATAAGGACATCAATCCTTTTGGATTAAGGCCCCATCCTTGTGACTTCATTTAACCTCAGTTACCTCCTTAAAGACTCTATCTCCAAATATAGTTACACTGGTGTTAGGGCTTCAACATAAGGATTTTTTTTTGGGGGGGGGGCATATTTAGTCCATAACATAATTTTTATTTTATTAATCACACATTCACTGCAGGGGATACATCTTTATTAATAAGCCTGGCTTGCTACAGCAGACCATCAGAAGAAATGGAGTGGGGGCTGAACATTGAAAGTATGAAGATTAAATTGGTCTAAAATAATCCTGGACCCAGCATATTAGAACTCCATCAGTTCTCACCAGAAAAGTCACCCCTATACAACCAAACCTGAATGCACAAGATGTTTATGAAATCCTTAGGAGATGAAATATTGGGAGCATTTTACTCTTTTATTTTTATTTTTTATTTTTTTAAAGATTTTATTTATTTATTTGACAGAGACACAGTGAGAGAGGGAACACAAGCAGGGGGAGTGGGAGAGGGAGAAGCAGGCTTCCTGCAGAGCAGGGAGCCCAATGCGGGGCTAGATCATGACTTGAGCCGAAGGCAGACGCTTAACGACTGAGCCACCCAGGCAACCCGAGCATTTCACTCTTTTAGTGAGCTAATTGAGAAAGGTGGTAGGAAGGAACAAAATTAAGGTATCTGTGACTTAGACAAAGAGTATGAGAAAGTGCAGACTCTAGAAGACCCCAGAAGGATTTACCTGGGCATGTGGTTCTAATACTCAGTAAATCACACATCAGCCACAGGACAACAAAAACAGAGAGTGCCAAAAAGTATCAGAAAAGCTGATATGAAATGTAACTTGGTACCCATTGATTTTGATACAATTTTTTTATATCCTGGAAAGGTTAATTCTACTTGATGAATGTATTTTAAGAAAATAATTCAAAAGTGGAAAAGCTAGTAGATACCATTTCTTAACATTTAGTGTCCAGTTTATTGGGTATTAATTAGGGTATAACCACATTATAAACAATTATACAATCTTTAAAAATGATAATTATACATTAGTGCTTATGTAGAAAGTATTGTGTTGTCACATTAAGGGAGGCAATCCAGAATTAAATATATATATATATCTCACATGTTTTTGGTTATATATTTGTATACACACACACACACACACATTTATACAATGTTTATATAAATGTGTGTATAATGTTTATATAAATATGTATGAATATATACCAATTTATATGTAAACTTGTAAGTATATATAATTTTACATAGATGTTATATATAAATATACAGTGTATATATAGTGTATATATGTTTTTAAATATCTATACATAAAAAGCAGCTATGTTATATAGCTGAGAAAAGCTTGAAAAGTGGATGCCAAAATTAAGAATGATTATCTTTAGGTGGTGAGACTATGAATATTTTTAAAAATATATTTTCTTCCTTTTTCAACATTGTGAAACATGAGCATGTATTGTAAGTGCAATAAAAATGAGATAAAATTCTTTATCCTTCAAAAAACAGATTCTGCTAAGTTACCCTATCAGACAGTTGTATGGATTTTATCCCTGCCTGTGAGAGAGCCCACTTGTCACACCCTCAGTTGTTGGGATCATATTTTGCCCATTTTTGCATTCCTCCCATGCAAACTGACAGTGCCTGCCATTTTGTTGAATGAATGATACCCTAAGGTATTTTCTGCCATCAGTATCCTTCTCTTCCTGCTGTCCCTACTTGTACTCCTTGCCCAGATTTCTGCAATGGGCTCTAATATTCTTACAACTTGTTTCCCTTTCTCCTCCTACTTGGGCGGCTTGCGTTGTTTCTTGAATAAGTCACTGAAACGGATCGAATCTCCGTTTCTTAATTAAAAAAAAAAAGTGGGAAAGGGGTAAAGTGCTCGAGAGACATTAGAAGGAAGAACAAGGGGATTCTACTTATTTCCCTGTGAAACGGTAGCACTCGGTGCCACGCACCCGCACCTCCTGGAAAAGCTGTTAAAGATCGCAAATCAAAGGGAAAGAAAATGAATCATTTCCATGCCTATGGGACAGGAGAGAAGTTAAAGATAAGTAAAAGATAGTCTCTGAAGAAAAGACATAAAGTGAATCAAGATGAAAAACTGTGCTTTTTTGTTCCCCTTCCTCACGGAATCCACTCCCCATTCCTTTATGCTGCTAGAATGTGCCACAGGCATTCTGGAATGCTATGAGACGGGAGACAAGAATATGAACAATGAGCTGAATTTTGTCTTGCCTCCTCTAAAATTGGTCTTCAGCAAAGTGAAAAGGAAGGTTTGATTGCTACATGTGCGTATCTCCCCAGAATTCAAACCAAGACTTAACTTCTCTCTAACAACAGGAACCTGAAATGAAATAAATCACCGCTCACAGGAGACATTTTTGCTCCTCCTTTTAGAAAAAATAATATTATAATCTAGTTCATTGAAATTTGAGGGGCACTAGGGTGAGCATTAATTGTACACAGGTAACAAACGTTAGGGACTTACATTTTCTGAAATTTTAGCCTCCCACCCCCCCACCCTGTGTTGCCTGGAATCTGAGATTAGGAGAGACTACAGAGTTTGCTTTTGAGACTTTGGTGTGGTTGCTATGACAACAAACTTTAGGGCATTGTTGTCTACATGGAATCGCAAAATGACAGATGGCCCATTATGAAACTGTACATATTTGGAGATGAAAAGAAAATACATCACTCTCAAGTCCGTTCATTGTGCTGGTATAAAAAAAGTGGGGATATGATCACTGAGAGGGGTGAGAATAGGTGCCCGGAAAGGAAAGGTTAAAATAAAACTTTATTCATCTTGAAACCATGTCCACTGACCTGTAGATTGCTTATAGATCACTGCCTCTCCCTGCTTATATAAAGAATTCTATCTAATCAGGTATTTATTTGGCACCATTCAGGGCAACTTTGAAACTTTCTGTATTATGACTACAGTTAGGAGGCCAAAATGAAATGGTGTAAGGACAACAGGGTAAAACTCTCATGTAATGACCACTGGGAAAGTGTGGATTCCTTCCCCTTGGGTGCTCTTGACAGTATGCTGGGTGATATAGAGGATCGAATGGCCAGAAAATCTGGGTGTTTTTCCTTGTAGGTCTGTATCAGATATAACCTATTGGGATTACAGGTCAAATGGAATAATATCAAACTTCAGACACATGATGTGAAGTTCTGAGCCCGGTCCTGAAAATCATTGCAGATCCAGGAGATAAGTTTAGGAACTTACTGTAAAAGGCTTAGCGATTTTGGCTAAGCTGGTAAAGCTCAGTATGGGCAAACATTGATATATCTGCCAAAGGATACTGTTTATTACCCAAATCTTGATACCTGGTCAAGGAAAGTGATAGTCTTGTGATTCAGTGATCATTTTTCAGAAGGTCTGCAGAGGTGTTCTTACCTGTCTACTTTCTATTATCTATCTATCTATCTATCTATCTATCTATCTATCTATCTATCTATCTATCTATCATCTATCATCTATCTATCTATCTATCTATCTATCTATCTATCTATCTATCTATC